>NC_041394.2:204951069-205251069 GCF_900747795.2 Erpetoichthys calabaricus | reverse complement strand
CAAAGTCCATGAGGCCCTGCTGGAACTCGGGGCGCAAATATGCTGTCCGGAGGGCTCCTCCTAGCGGCCTGGGGGTGACGACCGGAGTCCATAGCCGGTCGTCTGTCACAGGGGTCAGGGTGGGGAGGGGGGATGACTGAAGGCCTCATCTGACCTTCAGATCATATGGATTGATCCTGACTCCCCTCAGGAACAATGTGGAGCAGAGATCCAAAGTATTCTTTCAACACCTCTGATGAGTGCTGGGTGATGTGAGGACATGACTAATTTTTTACAATGTCCTGAACATGTGCCAGAGAAAAACAGGACACAAAATACTTCTGGCCCGAAGGTGCACAGTCCAGGTTTCATACAATGGAGTGCCTTGAAGTGACCACAGAAACGATTGCTTAAATGCAGCATTGATCTTCTGTTTCTTTGGGCACTTGGAGTGGAAACTGCTTTTTCAATTGGTGCTTTCACAGTCCATCATGAATGGATTTTAATGGTCCTTTAGATTTATTTTAATGGTTTTAATTTGTTTTAGTGCTAACCTTGAATTTTAAAAGGGGCCGGTATGATTAGAGATTTGCATATTAATACACATACGCAGTCTCGTTGAATGAGCAATTTCTAAGGTGAAGAGCGTTAATTCAGCTGCAGTGACAGTTGGCAGTTAATATAGAGCAGTGTTTACCAACCTTGGTCCTGGGGGCACACTGTGGCTGCAGGTTTTTGTTCCAACCAGCTTCTGTTTTTAATTGGACTCCTGGGCTAATTAAGTGATGTGTTAAATTAAAACGTACCCAGCAGTTATATGCGAATAATGTATTTTTTTCTTTTTAACAATATTTTCATCTTGATTTTAATTCTACTTTTCCAGGGGGGTATTTTCCGTACGTCGCTTAAATCATCCGAGATCAGGTGCCTCATCTTGGATAAGTTAATGCCGGTGACACTCATCCGGGATAGATCGGTTTTTCAAACGCAGCCATGTATTAGATTAGTCTAGCTGGATCTAATCATATGAGATTAATGCGCGCGCCTGCGCTGATTGAAAAGCCCATATATATTGAGTATAGAAAACATGATCAGCAAGTCTTTGATAGGCTGTAACAAAATGACGAAAGAACGGGCACATTTTTTTTCACACACGAGGCACAAGACCTTTTATTCGAAGGACATGAAGAATTTGAAGATTTAATATGCACAAGGGGTAACACTGCAAAAACAGCCCAGACCAGAAAAGACGGCTGGCAAAAAGTGGCCGACAAATTAAACGCTAAGTAGTGTGCATCGTACTTACTGAATGCAGCGTTTCATTTCCTATGTGTCAGATTAATTATTATTTAATATGTCATAATTCCGGATCAAACGTGAGCACAAGGAGAACATGGGAACAGGTTAAAGTGAAGTACAAGAATATACTTCAAACTGGTAAATATTGGTATATAACTATTTAAAGAATTGTTGACATAAATAATCATATATAATATAAAAAACATTAATTTTAAAGCTAATTAGAAGGCAGACAAGCAAAAAACAGGAAGAGGTCCACGCGGTCCAGACCTAACCCCTGCAGATGCAAAAATGCAAAATGCCCATCACCCTGTTTCTGAGGGCATTCCAGGGGGAAGCTCCTCCTCAGAACCAGTGGCAGGATGCAGTGGTCACTTCATTTCAGGTAAAGGATGGTCATTGCATATATTTGTCCTCCATGTGTGCCATAGTTATGTTCCATATAGCCCTCTTTTTTGTTGGGTCAGTTGCAGGGAATGTCATATCCCTTGAACCTGTGTCTGACCAACAAGATATTGACGAAGGTCAAATATTTGATGAAGACACTGTGTCTGATTATTCATCAGGAGGAGGGGTACATTTTCCAAATAATGTTTGATCAAACTCCACTCTGATCAGTCCCATGTGCCGCAATCACATTTGGAAATCCTGGTAATGAGAATGTTAGACTGATTGAGATTCTTCATGGAACTGTGGGTGTTTTAGCATGTGTATTACCTACCTGCAATGGCATGAAACACCTCTTTTATTGTCTGCACACGCAGGTGTCCAGGAAACACTATGAAAACCCGAAGGAAATATTTCAGAGCCAAACAGACTTTACAAATTGCCTGGCAAACTGCACTTTTAGTTAGATTTTCTGCATCGCGTACAGTATATAAAAAAGTGTCGGTTGTAAAAAACCTCAAAGCAATGCATACTGTCTGTGTGGTGGTGAGAGCCCGACTTCGCCTAGTTTGACTTCGAATATAAGGTGCTAATAAATCTTTGAGGTACAATATTCCCCCTCGGCTAAAGTGGTATCTTTCGAAAAGAATTTCCTTCAGGAGCAATAAAGGATCTTGCCGATTGCGCAAACCCCTCTTCTCTTCTTATAATTTGTGCACCAATATCAATTGGTCGCTCATTCATGAACGGCAAAGCCATGACTGAATGAATTCCACACACGGACACTGATTACGTGTGTGAGCTAATCCTTGTTTACGTAGAACAAACCTGCTCCGAGCAGGTTTGAGGATTAGGATGTGTTGCTATGACAACACTTCCAGCAAGAGTTTCGAAAAACCGACAGATCCAGGATCATGCCAAATCGTCAACAATTACATCTGGCTAAACGAATAATCCACGTACGAAAAATACCCCCCTGGTGTTCTAATTGTTTAATTAATCCATTATTTACTAATTAGTGGGTCTGACGCTAAAGTACTTGCAGCCTTTGATTATTCAGTGTTGTTTGCTAGCATGTCTGCTCTGCTCATTTTTAATTGTCATTAATAAGATACAATGAAGAGGGAAAACTGCACAGAGAAAGGGCAAAATATAATAAAATCAACAAAAGAGAGTTAAGCATTTAAATCTATAGCAAAAGCATAAGTATTTCTAAATGTCTTATAAATGTAAAAATCATACTGCTGTGCTTTTCTGAATGTAGAATAAAAGAAAAATAATACCAGCTAATTAAATGAGATCAGTGTTATCAGGTGTTGTCACTGATTAGGAACCTGGTTGGAACAAAAACCTGCAGCCACAGTGGGCCCGCAGGACTGAGGTTGGGAAACACTGATATAGTGCACATAAAGAATGAGGAGTTAGAACTAGGGGAAAACCAAAAAAAAATCTGAAAATATACATGAAGCAAACTTAAAAGAAAAAAGTGAGTGGGAATTAGAAGGGAGATCGGGAGTAGAAGTAGAAATGAAATAGAAGAAGTGAAGGAATGAAGAGACCGAACAGATCCTTTTTTCCTAGTACACAGTATGCCTTCCAGAAGAGCACCGTCAGACCATTTCCTCTGCAGTTAGAAGCAGGGGAAATGGACTATGGAGATCCGTCTGCAATGACGGAATGGAGGTGGTACAGACAGAGAGACAGAGAGAAAGGGAGCCCAATAGTCAGAGTTTGTTGTTGGTAGTGACAAAGTCAAGTCTTTAGATAGAGTGCAGAGGAAATGTGTGGTTGTTGGAAGGAAACTGTGGGCCCAGTGCAATACAGGATGATGATGGAGTGAACACAAAGTTGATGGCTTTTTTTGTCTGAGAAACAGTGATAGTGGTGATGGGGCTCCATTCACATATTGAGTGCCTAGTTGTATTACAGACAAGGTTGCTGCTCTAAGGAAGAAATTTCAATATCTGTTTTTCCTTTTTGCTTAAACAGGGTTTTTTTTTATATATATATGCATTTACTGTATCTATTTATTGAATACTAGCAAAATACCCGCGCTTCGCAGCGAAGAAGTAGTGTGTTAAAGAGGTTATGTAAACATATATATACATATACATATATACATATATATACACATATCTACATATACACATACATACATACATACATACATACATACATACATACATACATATATATATATATATATATATATATATATATATATATATATATATATATATATATATATATATATATATATACACACAGACACATATATATATACCTATACATATTTACATATATATATATACATATCTACATATATATATATATATATAATATATATATATATATATATATATATATATATATAATATATATAGAGAGAGAGAGCCAAATCCCTGCGCTTCGCAGCGGCGAAGTACTGCTTTTAAACTTTTATTAAGAACAAAACCTTTTTAAATTGAGGGAAAATATACCAATAACAATTTGTTAAGGATCTGTTTTTTTGTGAAGCTGCCTTTACACAGCCTCTCTGCTGTTTTATAAACGAACGCCATATAAGGCCGTCCTTTCTCCATGCTTAGCGGTTCTGTATTCTTTTATTGTTTGTTTATTACGATTGTTATAGTTATTGTGTAGCTATTTGAGACTCACTTTTCTGTTCAGGTACCCATTTCCTTTATGTAGTCCGCGGATTCTCCGCTATTTTTTGTTCGTTTATCACGATTATAGTTATTTATTGATTCCCTTCTTTAGCTGACTGACTGCTCATATAAGGCACTCTGCTGTTTTTTTGTGAAGCAGCCTTTACACAGCTTTTCCGCTGTTTTATAAACGAGCGCCATATAAGGTCTTCCTTTTTCCTTGCTTCACCAAGGAAGCAGCCTTTTTATTTAATCCACGGGTTGTCCGCTGTTTTTTTGTTCGTTTATTACGATTGTTATAGTTCTCTTTGTATACCACGTTGTCAGTTCAGCACTCCGGTTGTAATATGACCAAGCTGCGCAAGCTTACTGTTGAGAATGCAACGTATAGTTGTACAGGAGAAAAGCAATCTTGCCTCAAATCAATGGCAACCTTTTGTAGGTCTATGAACTTAATTTAAACTTTAGGTTTACACGGTGCTTTGTTTCCGAAGTACCTGCACTCATGAATATGTCTCTATGCATCAGTCGCTTCATATGTTCACGTGAGCCGCTCTCTTGTGTGATGTTGCGACGTCCACGGCTTTATTTAATGTTAGCTAAGACCCGGCACTTAAAAGTTTCTCGCTACAGCAATTTTAACTCCGTTACAAAGTGATCCAAAGTCTCGTTTATACCTCGTGTCTTCTCATTAAACTTGTATGTCGTGAATATGGTATTGCAAACGGCAGCGGGAGCGTTTCTATAAACTTAATTTAAACTTACGGTTTACACCGTGCTTTGTTTCCGCAGTAGCTGCACTTATGAATATGCTTGTATGTGTCACTCACTTGTTTCTTATTGTTTTGCTGCCTTCTCAATTGTGTAATGAATGTTTTCTTCACCGCTCTTTGGGGCTCTTCCTTGTTTTGTACGTACTGCATTCACAGTCAGTTCACGTGATTATATGGGAGGCGTGATGACGCGATACGCAACTCCGCCTCCCACGGCCAGCGAGCTGCAGTCCATTACAGTATATGGACAAAAAAGACATTCCAGTTATGACCGTTACGCTTTGAATTTCGAAATGAAACCTGCCTAACTTTTGTAAGTAAGCTGTAAGGAATGAGCCTGCCAAATTTCAGCCTTCCACCTACACGGGAAGTTGGAGAATTAGTGATGAGTCAGTCAGTCAGTCAGTCAGTCAGTGAGTCAGTGAGGGCTTTGCCTTTTATTAGTATAGATTTATTACACTTCTGATGACTCTATATTTGCAAACAATTGATGTCAAAGTGTCACTCAGGGAAAAGACCCATGATAAAATTATTAAGGGGATGGGGTAAAATCTTCAAACTATTTTATGTTAGGTAAATTGGTATGTATGGTTTTAGCGAGAAACAGAGGAAAAGAAGGGCGTGAGGGAAAATGTTCAGATATAGAGATGCCACATGCCTGGAGCATTGATTGTAGTAGCAAGTAAAAGAAAAAGGATGAGCTAAGAAGATGGAAACAAGATTGAAGAGACTGAAATGTCATAGGTCCCGAACTGTTAAAGCTATCGTCAAGAAGGCTGACCCCTGCTGCTGCCGGAGAGGAAAGCTATACAACTCCCTTAAAGTACTTGCTGATAATATACAATAGTTTTTTCCTACACTCAGTGTCCCTTAGATTCATTTTTATTTTTTGAACTGGTTCAGTATATTGCCACAGCAGGCAACTGACATCTACCTTCAGTGTGGCAGATTTAGAGTCTGTCACCTGAATGTGTATTCAGTCCTGCTGATTTGTTTCTCTCACCTTTAGTTGAAAATATACACAGCTTACTCTTTAGACAGAACATGTGCTCAATAGGAAGTAGTGTATTTTTGCATTTTGGTTTTAATAAGCCTTTGTGGTTGTAATTATTTGTGTGTCATGTGAAAAAAAAGAAAGAAAGAAAGAAATAATAATCTGAACCGGCCTAGGGTGATGAAAACAACATCTTACATTTTAGACACTAGGCAATTACAGCAGACAAAACAACATCTATAGTGCTTCAGGGCTTTACTGACTGGCAGATGAATTAACACTGGCAGAAGTTCAGTAAAATGGATTAGAGTTAAGGGCATCTAAAGTCTCTTGCTGTTTTAATTAAGAGATAGTACTGATAAATATTTAAGTTATTGACGGTGACATTGTCAATAAACTGTGGAGTGAACATCTGATCATCACTGGGTTAGGTTAAACTTCACACAAGGTAGTTATGAATACCTTCTTCCAGTATATATTTCGTATATATTTGTATATGTACACCTATCTAAAATATCTGATGTTATGCAGTATGTTTTATCTTACATGATTTGAGTCGTTTTTATAACAGTATGTCTTATGAGGTGCCATTTAACAAATAGATTTTAGCAGTGACAAAAATTTTCCTGCATACAGCGATAATAATTAGCCAAAATAATTTATAGCAATTTAAACTCAATCTTTCATAAAATATACTTTCACATTTAAATGTATTCACTTTGCAGATGCTGTTCTCCACAGTGACTTAGCAAAAAAGGTCAACATAATCAAGTAAACATCAGTCTAGGGGGACTGTTCAGAACAAGTGTTAGAGAACACGGTTACAAAATTTAAACCAAATAGCACAACACAAGACTAGTTAATCTACCCATCATCTACTTGATCAAAGCCATTATCGATTAGACAGATATTCACAAAACGAGAGTCTTCAAATATCTTTTTAAACACAGTGATGGAGTCAACAGTTTGGATGGAGTTGGGCAGCTCAGAGATACACAAGAATGACTGGATTGAGACCTGATTCCATGCAGAGGCAGCATTACCATATGCTGTTCACTAGCAGACTTGAGTAGGCAAGAAGGAGCATAAGACCTCATGGGTGCCTCAATATACATACAGTAGGTGCTGACCTATTCACTATTTTGTAGGCAAGCATCAAGGTTTTGAACTTATTGTCTGTCACTACAGAGAGCCAGGGTCATGAAGTGAAAAGAGTAGTGTCCATCTTGGCTTGTTGAATACAGGCAGGTACTTCCGGCCAGTAGAGAGTTAAAGTAGTCAAGACAGATGCCTTTGCCATTAGTTTTGTGTGGTGTACTTCATCAAATATGGTCTGATATTGTGGGTATTATGCTGAGTGAATCTGCATGAACAAGACACATTTGCAGTGTAGTAAATGAAAGATAGCTGGTCAGTGATCATCAACCCAAGGTTACATACTTTCTTGGTGGGTGTTAGTGATAATTAGCCAGCCTAAAGAGAGATAGGATGTTGAATAGACAAGCTGGATGGGATAAATAGGACATCCAATGTTATGGGGGAATGGTGCCCTTCTCAGATGTGGCACCACTCCAACACCAGCCTCACTCACCCTCTCATCTCCTTTCCTTTCAGGTACCATTTACACACGCTAAGAAAGATGCATATTCAAGTCATTGCCTACCTTAGCTTGTCTCACGCTATTCACCACAAAATTGTCACTTATCTTGTACTGTTTGTTGTGTTTGTAATGCACCCTTGACGTGTCAGTCTTTGCATTAATACTTATTAAATTCTGTAAATAATGTTATAGATGAAATGTAAAATTCATCTCTATCGTCTCATTCACATTCTTTTTATTTTTACATCTTCTTTTTTTAAAAATATGCCTTTTGTAGCATATCATTATCTAATTATGATTTTGTCTGTTGTATTTCCCCACTTTTCAGCCTTGGCCATTCATATATTAATCATTGTATTGTTTTATTGATTTCTCTTTTCACAGACTCTCATTAAGTTTTACTTTATTGCCTTTATATAATATTTGTCTGTTTCTTCTCTTTTTATATTTCATCACATTTCAATATTAATTCCATAAGGTTGCTGCAGTGGTTGACAGTGTAACCTCACAGCACTTTATGCATGGTTTCAAATTACAGTTTGAATATTAGTAGTGGGGAGCCCGAACTTTTGCCTATTGCTCACATGAGTTCTCATAAACTACCCTGAGTTTCTCTTAAATTCAAGAGAGTGAGTATTATGACAGCCAAGGCTGTTTCTGCTTTGCACCTGGTGCTATCTGAGATTATTCTGGCCTACTTTGGTTGGAATAAAAAGTTTGTAATTGTTTTATTTTACTTGTGAAACTCTCAAAAACTCCAAAAATCAATCACTGTTAATGGGTGATATGTATAAGTTAACTGAGCCACTGTTTTACTGCACTTTATTCATTCAGCTGGACATGGAGCATGAGGACCCAGCATACTGTGTGTAGCAGTGCTGTTTTTGTTTAATCTTAAATAATTTTACTTTCTAACTGAATGTATCCTTTTGCACTTTCAACATTAAAGGTCTTTTGTTCCTTCTATCCATTGATTTCTCAGCGAGTCTAATACAGGGCCAGAGCTGTTGTAGCTGTATCTGATGCCAGACGGGGACAAACCCTCTATAGAACTCGGGCAATAACAGGACTAGAATTTGAGCCTAGGAACTGTGAGATACCAGCAAATATTAAAGTCTTCCTCATGTGAATGTGAGTGAACCAATCATTGCTATTTTTCCCTCTCATAGTCTTGTTACTGTGTTTCAAGTGTGTCATTCTGATTCAGAAAGAAAGGACAGATTTGACATCATTGCTCAACAAAGTATTGTATTTTTCACATGCTAACCCACAAACAAAAAAAAAAAAAAAACCTGCAGTCACAGATCATGAATCTTTTTCTGCACTGTTAAGCTCAAATGGCCACCAACCGGTAGAAATCTGTGAAGTCACCAGTTTATTAATTAAAAATGGCCAGTAAATTTGTGTCACTTATCTCAGGAATTTCCAAGGTTTCCTCCGTCACAGATACACTGTCACTTTTCTGAAATTGGAACCTATGTAGTAACAGCCAAAGTTGCTTTACTGCACCAGTTTGCCGTTAAAAGTATATTTATTTTAATTTTGTGGATTTTATTAGGAGTAATTATTAACAATAACTTAAAAGAAACTGAAAGAAATAATATATATAACAATCAGTATTCTATGTATTTATCAGTTTAGTCACAAATGTGACACTAGTCTACTCCTAAAGGGAAAACCTTTTAAGAGAAAATAAAATGCAGTGTCCTCTGGCTGTTGTTTCTTTATTGAATATGAAGCAACATCCCCATCGGCCAGGAGTACTAAAGCTCATCTTATCTATCCACAAAAAAGGCTGCCTGTATGTCAAAAAACTGCAAAACTGAGAACCTTGGAAACAAGAAAGTCAGATTCTGCATGAGAGAGAATGAGAAAGCAGGGGAAAAAGTACTTCTTTTTGTCATTGTTAAATGTGTTTATTCAGTTTGGTGGACCCCTAGGTTTTGAAGAGACATATTAACCCCACTTTGGCACCTATCATCTTCTATAATCTGTATAAAGAAGCTGTAAAGAACTGTCTAAAAAAAGCTGGGAGTTTGATTAAAAATTGTCATCAATCCTACTTCAGAGAGGAATGAGAGGCTCTTACAAGGTGAATGCTTTAATATTCCCAGAAGGCCATTGAAAAATCAATTTCTTAAATGGTTCAAGGTAGATGTCACACAATTTCAAAATACTGTAAATTAAATGTAAAAAGAGATTGACTGATTTTGTGATAGAAATAGGGCATAAAGGATATATCATGGTGCATATGAACTATATTTCTTTTACTATTAGCACTGTAAAACCTCAGCAAACCATTAGCATTGCTTAACCATCTGAGATTGTTAAAAAAAAAAAAACAAAAAAAAACAAATGTAATGCCAGTCAGTCAATGTCACGAGAGGTGCTGGAGCCTATTCCAGCCAGCATAGGGCACAAGGCAGGAACAAACCCTGGACAGGTTGCCAGTCCATCACAGGGTGAACAAACACATACACACCCAAACCAAATACACACACTAGGCCCAATTTGGTATCACTAGTCCATCTAAACTGTATGTCTTTGGACTGAGGGAGGAAACCCACACACACACACCAGGAAAACATGCAAACTTCATGCAGGGAGGACCCAGGACACAAGCCCTGGTCTCCTTACTGTGAGGCAGCTTGCTGCCCCAATTGTAATGTTTACACTTAGTCATTTCTGACATTGTTTAACATAAGTAGTTTAAATATTGCCAATGATGCTTTCACTTAATACAAAGCATATTATTTTTTCAGAAAAAGAATCAGAAAAAAGACATACCATAAACCAAGAAATAATACTTTGATCACAAAGCATTATCCATGAGATTAGACTTCAGCTTCTAACACTATCAGATGTAAACAGCTTTGTGGTCAGAATGGTGGTATATAATGTGAAATTTTTGTTGTAGAACAACTTTCAGAAAGTGAAGACAATATTTGAGAAGAGCATGGAATTTTGTTTATCTGTACTGTTTCAAAGATATCCTACAAACATAAATGACTTGAACTTAACAAATGTAGTTATCAGTTTTGTGTAAATTGGTTCAGTTTTTTCAAACAGATGCAATTTTGCATTAAATATTGAATAACATGAAAAGACAGCTAGGACCTTGTCTCAAATTAATATATTAACTTATTAACCATACAGATAGTCTGTGTCATGCAAATGTTTTCCAGTCATACTTATAACTGTATTGCTATATTTTTGAAAAAAAAAATTTTTATTCTTAAGAATTAAAAATGTCCATTATTTATTGTAAAGAGTGGTTACCCAGAAGTCAGAATGCTTTGTTACTGAGAAAGTAGCATGTGCACATTAGAATGTATCTGCTGGTGCTTTTTTTAAGGAGATGATAAGACTTGCACTGATGTTAATTGTTTTTGTTAATAAAAAAGAATAGCAACTGCAGTGTTCTTTTAAAATATTACTTTGTTAAAGATTACATGGGAGTGTTTTATCTTAAAAAGCAACACCAAATAAAATTGCTACAGCCATCTATTTTAAGTTTCATTAGTTACAGGGTTTTAATTTTGCATACACCTTTCCTTTCTAAAACTGTGAAATGCAACCTGTCTCTTAATTAATCCCTTACTTCTACATCTAATTCTCTCAGTTCCTCCTTCTAGCATTATGTGCAGGCAGTCAGCCCATATACGCATTGTTACTGTTGTCTCCTCTGAAGGTGATTCTGTCTCTGACCTGCCATTGCCTGTTACCACAGTGCCCGCTGTTAGATTAACAGTACTACTGCTGCCTCCTCAATCATTTGCTATGTGTAGTTAGTTTTTTTTTTTAGGGGGCAAATCCAGTTCTCTTATGCCTCTACACTTGCTCTTCTTCTTTTGTTAATCTACAGTAGATTCAGTGTGAGACTTGAAATTAAACATTGGAGCCTAAAGTGCCCTATTTTTGCTTTGCTTCAGTTTAAAGTTTCAATAACTACTGGGGAATGTCCAAGAGCTCAAATGCCATTAATAGACCTAAACAAATTTACTTTACTTTTCTCATGTGTGCACACTTTTTGGCAGCACTTTTTGTCATGATTTAGCAAATCATAAAAATAAAAAGAATTTTCCTTTTTGATCCCTGGATCACTAATTAGTAATTAGGTGGCATACCTCAAGCTACCTAATGTGCTAAGTAAATTTATATTTAGTTTCAGTTAAAATTCAAAGTCATTAGAGTTTTCCAAACATGATGCCTAAATTAAATGGCAACCTAACTCAAAATATAAAAGACTAAAATAACCTAAAAAATCACTGAAGTGCACCTATTATATCATGTCTTGGTATGTGCACTGAAGTGTAGGCTGTTGATGTTTGTGATATAAAAACATATCAAAAGCACCTAAGCATAAGGAACTGAAGACATACAAAATAAAATATATGAAAAATACCACAAAAACACACTCACACATCCTCAAAGTATGACAGAGCAACCCTCATTAGATGTGTTCTCTCAACAAATTGGCTCAGAATTTAGGTGCAATTGTAAAATGTACTACATGCTTATATTTAAAGATGTCCAATGACAAAGAAGCCTGAAATATTTGAGGCTTTGTAATATATTCATCAGGTCCTGGCCCCTGTCTCGCTTTTGACAGTACCAGGATGCTTGTCTCCCTGTGACTCTGATTTGGATCAAGTAGATTCAATAAACACATTAATGAATCAAATATTGTCAGATTAATTTAAGTTATAGTTCACAATGACTCTTGGATTGTGTCAGGTTTTCAGGATAAAGAAGTTTGTGGGCGATTCACTAGAATTTGTGAATGTGTTTGTTGCCTGTGATGAAACTGGGACCATGTCCTGCATTGACCCTATCCCAGTATCACAAGATGCAATCTGCTCACAATCCCAGAACTGCATAAGAGAGTTTAGTAAATGGAAACACTGGAACATCAGTACAAGTTGACAGGTGTACCGTACAAAGCAAAATTGTCATATTTGCACATTTCCAGGTAAAATATGGCCATAAAAAAATCACTGAAATCTGTTTTAACATATTTGACAAGTTGCAGATCTGTTGCATCACACACAGGCTTTCGTTGAACAGCCAGATTAATCCTTACATTTGGAAATAACTAAGCTGTTTTAAGACATTTTGTATTTATATAAAATATTAGAAAAATCATAGTGTTTTCATATTCGCCAATCATTTGGACATATGACCCAAGCAATGCATAAGTCAAACACTTATTGACAGCTTTTGCTCTTGTCAAGACAAATCATGAAATAGTCCATGAAATAGCCAAATTCAGCATCAGCAAAAGGTCAAATGGAACAGAAAGCAGTAACCCCAACTAACCTTCATAAATTGGATTCCTTGCTATGTCCTTTTCTTTAAAAAGACACATTACTTTTAAGAAATGGTTTTCTGAGAGATGTCTAAAATTAGGACATAGAGTGCATTAGTTGGATAGAAACATCAGTTTCAAATCACTTACATATAGATAAGCATTAACAGTATGTATACAGTGTGTATGTGTAGTACTGTATAGGTAAGGCATATAAAATGTAAAATGGTAAATAAAATGCAACTTTTGTAATTTTGTTTGATTTTTTGGAAATTTCCTTCATAACTTGCCATCAGCATTATTAAACCTGAAAAGTGTTTTTAAAGCTTGCAGTTGAAATAGATAAATGGACTACTAAGCAGATGATCAGTCTGATGAATTTGTATTTACTTTGCCACATTAATTCAGTGAGCTTTTATCCTTTCAGTCAAACAAAAAATGTGCCATATCCTGAAATTCAATAGCAGTCAACAAATTTCTGGCATTTACTACCTGCTTAGAACAAATAAACTCACATTTAAAAGACATAGAACATAACCAAATAAGTAATTTAGTAATACCTACATTAAAATTATTTGTTAGTGTCAAATGTTTTCATAAAAATTAAATATTACTATATTGCCTTATACAGATGTATATTTAATACGAATAGAAGCAGCCTGATACTTGGGCACTGGGAGGTTGGCATATTTGTTGACAATTTGGACTCCAAACGCTACAGTTGCCATTCGAATCAAAGCCTCTGGTTACTTTGTAACCCTGAGCAACTCACATAAACTGTTAGCACACCATCTAATATATATTTATATATACTAGGGGGTTCGCCCCCTGCTCGCTTTGCTTGCCAACCCCAAAGGCCTGTGCTACACACCAGCCATTTCACATCTCTGCCACTCACGTTGTGAAGAGGGGTGCTGAACGCACCCCAAGAAGATGCAGTTGCTCCTCCGAAACCCCATCTTAAATGGTGATACAATGCGAAACAAAGTGTTTTTTTTTTTTTTTTTAACCTCCTCTTTGCTCGATCAGCTGCTGGCTTGCTGCGGCTGCTGTGCCGGCGCTTCGAATTTTTAAAAGCCTGTACAGCAACTGTCCTACTCTTCGTCTTGTATTTCCGGCCCCAGGCGTGGTTAAATCTCTTGGCACAAAGTCTCGTCTTGCGGAACGTGAGTTCTTCATATTTTTTAGTTTATAATTTAAAAATGGAATAAGAATCTGAAAATCTAACAACATCACACTGAAGTTCTATAAATTCTGAAAGGAATGATACCAAACATATATATATGTAGGTTTTAAAATAAGCCCAATTTAAAGCGTGACAAAAAAAATCACATAAAAAATCGTTGCATTTTTAGGCTTAGGATTTTATATACAGTATATATATATATATATATATATATATATATATATAGATATATATATAATATATATACATATATATATATTTGCAATATACATAAACCTATATACTACTATAGTGGTGAATGTGTAAAGGGATTTATGATGGCCATTACTTTAGCATGATGTTCTGAAAAATAAAGCTCTTTTGTATCCACTCTTTATTTCTATACTTGCATATTTATTACTTATTTATTTTTTAGTGATTTTATTTGTTGTTTTATAGCTGTGCATTTTCTAAATACTAAAACTTATTCAAATTAATCTGGATCCGCACTAAAGATCTAGAAGCCACTCAAAGTTGCTGTTCATTGAGAATCTTCAGTTAAGGAGGATGGAGCATCTTTATGTTTGACAACAGCACAACATATTTTGGCACCCACAAGTGCATTTTTTATTTGTCCTTTTCCTCAATCCATTCATCCAGCAGCTGGTAGCCCAGCCTTTTTTTATTTTGACCTGTCTTATTTTATGTACATTATTAAAGTATTCAATTGGACTGATAATGACAATATCAAGCTAATTTTTAAGTCACTACCAGGCCTAAATATAGGTTATGTTTCTTAACCTATTATTCATCATCTATTTCACTTCAGTGTAAAAAAATTATGTTTGAGTGGTCCTCTTGACTGAAGAAAAAGGTTTGAGATGCATGAATCTGTGAAATAACATTGGATATTAATTTGATTTAACTTTTATTTATTTTGATTAAGATTAATTTTACTTGGATTTCCATTGAGAGCAACAGATGTTAATTTAGATCTTTCTAGTACTAATTTGATAGGGCAAGTTAATTTCAATTAATGCTATACTAGTAGAGAAAGTTTTATGCACCTTAATTTCTTATGACTGAATGTATGAGATGATTTTTTTTGAGAATTTTTATATCTAACCTGTTATTTAGTCTTAGATATATTTAGTAAGGGTGTGTGAAAAAGTGAATGGTGAGTCATAAAACCTTACAGTGGCACTAACAGATGCATTTATAGACAAAATAATTTGTACACAATAGCAATCCTAAAAAGTAACTTGTTATATCCAATTAAACTACAAACACGCTTAACACTTACCTTCTTGTAGTTTAATAAACCTTATTTCTGTGTAGGTCTATAAAATGAGTTACTCATCAGAACTTGATGTGAGAATAATTAATTATACATATGTAAAAGAACAAGTAGACACACAAAGAGCTGGAATCTCAGTTGAGGAAATCCATTTTACAATATTTCTTAATTGCTAACAAACTAATCCTGATTCTCAAACTATCAAAACCCAAAGGTTGATTAGCCAAACTCTGTTTTGGTAATACCCTAGGCAATTTTCTTCTAGTTAGCCACAAATAGCAGATCACTCTTTTTGCTAAACTCTGAACAAACTACCTTCACAAAACACAATTACACCCATTTTTGCAAAGTTGATGCAATTTGATGCAGTATGCAAAACACAGGACATTGCATCTAAGCCCAAATAATACATTATCCTCATCAGTTAAACATTAATGTATGTTTTCACAAATTTGCTGTCATGTCATACCTGATAATATCTATGCAGTGCCTATTGATCATGTTCATGGTAACACCCAAGCCCATTCACAGTTGCCTCTATAATGATGACATATACTGAGAAGGTATCTCTTTTTTGCCTGCCTTAGTGAAATATATCTCAGCATACAAATGTCAGTCAGTGCAAGTGAAGCAGGAAAAAATAAGAACTTACTATAAATAGGCTTACCTATACTTTGAAAAAGGCAATTGCTTATACATTATGCATGTTTGCAGAAGTAACAAATGAATATATCTTATGGTGGAAGGTGGTCCATGTTCTCTGCAGAGCAAGAAACTGCTACTGAAGACATAAATAGATAAAAACAGTTTTGAAGGAATTGGTATATCAGCATTTTTACCATTGACTATGTCTATCAGTGCAGTTAAGTTTGCATGAAACAAGCATGCATTGTTTGGTCCTCCATGCCAACCTGGAGCAGTGTAACAGCCCACATGGTTAATTTTCATAGTGGACTTTAGGATTTTATGATAAAAGAAGAGCAGAGGGATCAAAACAGAGCATTCATGTTGCCACATCACTTGGAAAATGTCAAATGCTAGTTGACTGAAACTCTGAAATAAAAACATATGTTACCTGTATCTCCAAGTAAATGATCATCCAAAATGTACATGCTTATGTATAACTTTTTATTCCATGTTGAAAATGGTCTTCACCAGCTTTATGCTGCTACGTACTATACTATAGTACATTGAGAATGCCATTTACTATAAGAAATACAGTATTTGAACTAGACTCGATGCAAATAGCCCATGAAAGTTTCTTTGTTGATGAGGCTTGGTTCAAGCTAACAAAAAATAGAGGGAAAGGACAGAACATTATAGGTCACTATGTCATCATGGATGCCCCTGAGGATAAGAAAATATGGTGTACAGTTATCACTCATCACAACCCATATGCCTACTTTTCACAATGGCCTTCAGGATATTATGTTAGAAGAAAAACAGAGGAGTCAAACAACAGACAGAGCATACCTATTGCTTCCTTACTCTGCAGATTTGTGAGTTGGTTGGGAGCATATACTGATACCGCATTGCTTCACCCACCACACGTTGAACCACCTGGAATGGGACCCGAGTGCAGCAGGTAACACCTCAGTACCACACTAGAACAGTGCGAGCTTTTTTTGCGTTGGCTGGAGTGTCAGTCCTGCCACCAACCCCCAAGTATTCCCTGCAAGTTGGAGGACCTGCTTGCCCAGGGCTTGATGCAGATTAACGTCATACCCAGGACAAAGCAATTGTGGGTTAAGGGCATTGATGCAACATTAGAGGCTTTGCCTCATGCGCTGACGGTTGAGGTTCAATACTCGTAAGGGGAAGCAAAGGTGCGTATGCCTGATGAGCCCCAATTAGGTCGAAACATGTGTCGTGATTTGTATAAATATTAATTTCAGAATATGTTACTATTTTACTGTATAAATTATGTTACTATATTAACTGTATATAGTATATATAATTTATACAGTAAATATAGTAACATATTCTGAAAAGCTGAATTTTGTTTGGTTTGAATAAATAAATTATGGTTTGCGACATTAAAAAGAATTCTCAATGGTTTCTGACTTTTGCAGTTGGAGGTGCAGCAAATGTTACATCAGTGGTTGTCTTCTAGATGTTTCTCCTCCATCCTGAAGGTTGAAAGAGAAAGAGGTGTCAACGACTGAGCAATATCCCATTCCCTTCTCTCATGTACCCAGAAAGTCGACCCTGTTACAGACTCGCCAAGCCCATGCATTTGATATTATATGGTATTGTGTAGTTATTGTGGATCACTTTTTTTAAAAAAAAAAAAGTGCTTCTTTTTGTCTGGTCTCTACTCTACATGCTATAACATTGCAAAATAAATTGTAGGGCAATATATAACTTGAACACTGTTACAAAGAAATCATTACTGCAGTCTTAATATTTCACATTTTATGTTTGTTTCTAAAAAGTATCTCAGCTGGATATATTATAATTTAGAAAATGGTTTTAGAAAGCCTTTTGCTTTACCCAAATTACTTTGAGGGTAATCTATTTCTTCTTTTGAATGTATTCCAGAAAACCTTACTTTCCTTTGCTAATTAGAACCAAATTACACACATCAAATGTTACAAGGCTTCCTGAAGTCTTTTTTCATTCGGCACCTTTGATGAGTATGTCTTATTAATCATCTGCATGCCTCAGATTAAGTTAAATTTAGGTAAAATGTAAGGTTACAAATTAATTCAATGGCACTAACATGTTAAGTCTTTCCCTTAACAGTAAAGCACTTAATTAGTTCCTTTAACAACCTGAATGAGGAATGCTGTGTGAGATGGCAGGATGTGACTCCCTCCAGCTTGCTAAAATGTGCAAACACTCATTAATTATCAAACTAATTATTTCAATGTACAGAAATAGGGAGCTGTCATGTTTAGTATGCACATGCCTGTATTTGAAGAGAAATATCACCATAGCAATTTAACTTTGGGGAGCATTACACATGTTAATGTCACAATTTTAAAATACAAAGAATCTAACTATGGAGGCATATGTTGTTTGACACAGTGACATTTTCTTTTGGCGTAATGTTTCTCTGCATATCTACTTTCGTTTCTATTTTTATATACTGGAATGATATAATTTTGCACTCGAAAGGTGTAGGAAAAATCTTTCTGTGCAGTTCAAGGCATACAAAATGTATACTATATATAAAATGTCCTTATTGCAGCTCAAATGGACACCATTAGCATAAACACCCTGCAGACACATTATGTATAAAAACTCAAATCACCAACCATTCCTCCTGTGTAATTGAAATGTAAAAATCTTGCTGAGAGTATAACACTTTCAAAAAGTTATGTGCAGTTTTTTCACATTATAAAATATTGAAAAGACAAACTTTTAGATATGGATACAGACAAAAAGTTATTATTGATTTCTATTAAACAGTTCAAAAAGAGAGTAGCGTTATTTTAATTAGACAGCCATTCAATTATTCAAAAGTTCAGTTAAACTCCAAAAAATTAAAGTAAGGTGGAAAATTCCTTCGTTTATACTTCTTTCTCGAACAAGCAATCCACTTCCTGCATCAACATACACAATCATAAACAATGTTAAAGGTTGCTCAAGAACATCACTGTATGACTGTCACTTCTCAAAGGAAAATCTCTTATTACACAATAGGTATTACTCTGACGATGTCTTCCAAAAAATAAGTCTGTAATATCTTATTTGAAAAAATGGGAAAAGACATACTCTAAAATCTGTTAAATCTAATTGAACGGAATAAAATCCACAACTTTTGCTGTGGATGGCCATTGCCCTTGCCTCTTTCTTGGAAGGACTGGGGAAACAAGTGTGGATGGAGTATTACTTCCCCCGGAATGCTAGATGGCAGCCCTCCTGGGTAGCAGCAGTGCCTTGGACTCCCGCAGGGCTTCATGGGAGATAGAGTTGGATACAGCACTGATGGGATAGGTGGGTGCTGCCAGAGGGTGCTGCAGCTGTTCCTGATCCTGTGTAGGCAGTTCTTCTGCCACACCTGGAAGTGCTGCTAGAAGTGGGACAACAAACACCTGAAGCACTTCCGAGTGCTTTATATAAGGGGCCAGCAGACAATACTTGCTGAGCCAGAGTCGGGAGGAGGAGTGGAGGAGAAAGAGGTAAAAAGGATTGTGTATTGTGTGCTGTTAAGTGATTGTGTTGTATTTGTGGGAACTGGGGTTTTCTGGTGCCCAGACTGACATCACTTCCAGCTATGGTGCCCAGACTGATGTCACTTCCGGTCCCGGCTCCCAGACTGACATCACTTCCAATTTCAGCACCAAGACTGATGTCACTTCTAGTTCTGACCAGATGACATCACTTCCGGTTCATGGCCTATAAAGCCACCATTTTCCAAAACCTCATCAGTTCAGTCTTGGAACTCAAACCAAACAGATCATTCCTATTTTCAATACCTTTTTGCAGCCAGGGACTATAAATGGGTGGCTGCCCCAAGCCTTTTTTCGTGTGTTGAGACTACTTCTTTTACAATAAATACATGTAAGCGACACAACAAGCGGCCTCTATGTCTGCTGTATTGGAATATGTTTTTATTCCGTAAAAGGAGACAAGTCAGAGAATGAGACATAATAATGAGCAGGACCCAATCGGGGAAAGGCTACATAAAAAACACAAACAAATCGGAGTGTGATTAGAGTCTGCATCTGCAAAAGCCTGTGTTTTCACCCATGTACATTGCAACGCTGAGATGGTGTTTTCAGCGCTGGTGAGCATTTTCAAAAGTCTCCATTTTTTGGGGTTAAAAATGTCTCGGGCAGTGTGCATGAAAAGTGAAAACAGGACACATGTAAGTGTTAAATAAAAGTGTAGTAGTGTGGATGTAGACTCAGTCTGTGAACACAAGAGGAACAGAATAAACAATTGAGTAGAGATGTACTTCTTCACTTAATGCATGAAGTGATTGATATTTATTTAACGATCCATTACATTACATTAACGTCACATTACATCTTGCCTGAAGAAGGGGCCTGAGTTGCCTCGAAAGCTTGCATATTGTAATCTTTCTAGTTAGCCAATAAAAGGTGTCATTTTGCTTGGCTTTTAACGATCCAGTAATTAATTTGTGCTGCTCTGTAAACTTAATTTACTGCCAATATTTTGTTTTATACAGTATACGGATAAATCTGACATACACCACATCAGAAAATACTCTATGCATTTACTGTATGCTAACAACAAGTGGATCTTGTTCTGAAACAACAGAACAGGTACTATACCAAGTTACTGAAAACATATTCTGATAACCATCTGGATTTATAAATATCAAGATGCCTGTCTGATTCTTCGAGAAGCATCCACTTGCAGAGCCACAGCACCATACGTCACCGCAGTTTCAGACCCGCAGTTGTAGACCCGCAGTTTTAGACCCGGAAGTGACGTTACCATTTCTAGGCAAGCCGAAAACAACACCTCCATTTATCGAACACAAGTCTTGGTTTTTAGCACGAGCGCAGCATTTTCGAGCACAAACAAAATATGACAGAAAACAGCACGGTATTGTTATTATTATTATTATTCCTGTTATTCTTAACTATAATTATAAAACTGTACATTTTGCAAAACGTTTTTCAAAACAGTTTAAAAAGTTAACGTTACGTTTACATGTATGTAATCTTTGGCAGGCGAGTTAATTGTTAATGACTGCAACACTGGTTACGGTGGTTTGCCTCATAAAAACTGAGGAAATCGACACTTAATGTTGCATTGTCAGCAAAATACGATAAAAATGCATTTTGCCCAAAGTTCAGTCTATGTTCTTGATGAACGGAAAATTCCCAGTATTTTAAGATGATATTTAACTTAAATTAAGATCTTTTAAGTTCCGTTTTATTGTGTGTTATATATTTTATAAATTGTATTCATCCAGCCATCCATTCATTTCCTAACGAATGTTAAAGTAGTGTTTATTTAAGTTTTAATTCTTTTCTTTTTTGGGGGGTGGGCGCGACTTTTGTAAATGAAAATGAAACAATAAACATATTCCTGTTCGGTTAAGAAGTGAACATTAAGTCTTTAAATGAGAAAGTAATCTAGGGATAAGCTTCAAAATTCTACACCACTTTATAATAAATTATGTTTTCTTATTTAGCCAGTGAAGTAGTGTCAAATGATGTTGTTTTTAAGAAAGCTGTGAAATTAAAACCCTTTGCCCAAATTGAATGTTCAGAATTTGGTGCATTAGTTAACAAGTCTAAATCTTCCTTCATTTTTTTTTACTACATTTGTGAAAGATCTTTTACTTTCTCTCTGGTAAGCCACATTTAAGTATTATAAATTAGTTTTTAAATCTTGGATATGTACCTACATTATTTATACTGGCTAATAACCTCTTCTTAAGGTAAAAAAAATCTTTTTAACTGTGATCTATCAAATTATAGACCAATTTTCTAATCTTTCTTGTAATTCTAAAATTTAGAGAAAGGTGTAGGTAAGCGGTTCTCTATATTTTTGCAAATAAAAGTAATCTCTTGTAACATTTTTACCCAGGTACTGCATTAGTCAAAGTATTCAATGATTTGCAATCCACTGACCATGGTTGCATTTTTAGGCCCATAGTATAGCATCTACAGTAAGTGCCACATTTGATACTATAGACCATGATATTCATCTGATCAACTACATGAACCATCTCAGTGTTCTAAAATAGAGGTTTACCTAGTAGAAAGTAGATTCCTTGAAATTTTCATTTGTTGAAATCTAACAAAACAGAAGTGCTAGTCATTGGTTCGAAAGCTGCCTCTATCACTCAAGATGCACTAATTCTAAACTTGGGTATATCTACAGTGAAAATTATGATCTTTCATTTGATACACATACTAAATATGTATCTAGAGTAGCCTTCATTTTACTTAAGAAATATTGTAAAACTTAGATTATGTTAGCATTCCATGATGCTAAATAACTTATCTGTGCTTTTATTACTTCTACATGGATCACCGTAAGGCTTTGTGGCTGATAACAGACTTAATTTAATTCAAAACACAGTGGCTGAAGAGCTTACAAGAGCCAGGAAATATGCACAGTATATATCACCCCTGTTTTGCTTTCTTTTTATTTTCTTTCTGCAAATTTTGTATTTCGTATTGAATTATTAGGTACTGGTGATCACCTGTATCATTTTGCATAGTTAAGATTAACAATATTTGAAAAAAATAAGTGTTCATAAATGTTCTCTAATTTTGATCACCAATTTATGTGTACATGTAATATTTAAAACAATGAGGTTGATATTAATTACGTTTTACGTTTCTAAGCATTGCAAATTTTTTTTAATTTAATCAAGTGTGTATTGTAAATATTTAAGTTATTCACATGCAAAATGCAGTCACACTAATACTGATAAACAACACATGCCTACTTTAAGAAGTTGTACTTGTATTCTGCTTACATCAAGATTTTCTTACTCTACCTAATTATCAGCACATATTGGATATTTACATTTGTATGTGAAAGACTTATTTGTTTTTGTTACAGTAACAAGACAAAACGAATATCTTCAGGCACATGGATACTAATTAAAAACAAGGTTAGTTTATAGGGATGTCATTGAGAGGACTACAAGTAATGGTCATTGTTTTGTAACTTGCAGTAGGTGATATGAATCCATTTCAATTTCGGAATCTTCCACAGCAGTTGGTTGGGTGAGTGGATTGTGGAGTATTCATGTTGATGGTGAGAAAATCAAAGAAACTTATTTTTTAGGTTGGGAATACTTTAGAACCACTATAAATAAATTGCAGTAAGTAGAGTGTGCACTGTACTGTATGCAAATAGATTAAATATTAATTTGAAATAATTCTTCTGTGTGCTCCACAATATGCTCTGCACCTTGTCTTGAATGCGCCATTTGACTTCACAGCTGTAAGCTTTCACTTATGTCTCTGATTATTTGTTAATATCTGTTACTGGTTTTAATATTCTTTGTTTTTTTCCCTCTGCATGGCAGTGTGATTTACCCTTGATCAGGAGGTGCTGGTGCTTTATTCTATTGGAGAATTTTGCTGTTGGAAGTTATCTCTTTCTCTGTGGCTAACGTGTGAATATTTCGTACAGGACAAAGGCGTTCACTAAAGGTGAGGAGGTATACAGTTAATATCGAATATTATTTAAATGGGCATGTAGAAATACATGTTTTGTTTAATTCTCTTTGTGGTCTTTTATCTAAAGGAACCACTAATAAAAAAGGACCTCCACACTGCAGTAAAATGGTTGCGCCAACATAGACGGTTGTTCAGAGGTGCCGTGTCTGAGCCCCATTTTCTGGAGATGGAGGAGGAGGACCAAAGCCGAGCTCTCCAGGACATCATCGATGCAGTCGAAACTGAAGATTTAATTTTGGCAAAAGAACCCTTTGTATTTATTTTTCAGTTTAGGGATGATATGGAACTTTTCACTCAGGAATGTCGGGATAAAATGAAACTTAAAGTAAACTGCATATTTAATGAATCAGTATAATTATTGTCTGTTGCTACATTGATTGTTACTTGTATTTTATTGTGCATTAATACTCTATTGATTTCAGTTTATAATACTTTGATTTTTCTGTTTTCCTTTGATGGTGGATAGTTTTTGAAAATAAACAATTTAACTGCAAGTCTTTTTTTGGGTCTGCTGCTCATTTTGAAATATTGATATTAGTTCTTCTTACTTATGTTAGTATTTTTAAAGCCCACTTAGTGCTATCTAAAGGCTCTTTTAAAATAATTTTTAAAATATTTCATCACAGAACAAACACGAAAATTAGTAAAAATGTCTCCTTTTGGAAATAATAATGTAGTGGTTTTTTTTGAGGGTTTCCTTGGAGGACAGAAAATAATTTTGTACAGCAGTGAAAGATTTGAGGTCTTGGACATTATGAAGATGCTGCTGTGCAATAATGTAATATTGTGGTTTTATAAGTCACTACACACATTACTGAAGTACACTCAATGATAGTTTTACATAGCCTCACATTTCAGTCCTTCACAAATACAGTAGTTCACAAACATTGTATTTTAATTTCTCTTTGAGAAGCATGAAAGATAATTGTGTTGAATCTCAATTTATGATTACATTTTTTCTACATATGTACTATTGAGGGACTTTTTTTTTAAATCAGATGGTCACTTTATTTTAACAATCAATGTAAATAACTTGTTTACTCTTTACTCTCAGATCACATTCTGTGTGTTTATCAAGCAGAACTTAATATTTTCATTTTCTACACAATACTGTAATAACTGTACAGTTCACTCAGTGAGACACACAAACACACTCACTATGCATACACACTACTGGTGCCGTCATTGGTTCCTCTGTGGATTGGACTGTTGAATTAACACAATGGCTGTACATGCTGGGGTCTTTGGCACATGTCGTCCCAGTAGCATGTGAGGTGTCACCAATGGTTTACCCTGCTCCTCCAAGATGGCTCTGTCTCCTTCTCCCTGTTCCAGTCTCGGTTCAAGGTCGTCCAGATGACCAAAAGTATTTTTTAGGAGATGTTCAATATGTTGAAAAAATTGCCTGTGGCCAGCATCCAGTGTAATGTTTTGTCTAAATTCTCCACTCCTCTTTTTGTAGCATTATAGTCCATTATCATTTCTGGCCATGGAATTTCCTATCCCTGTGCAGGTCACATTGTGCACGAAGGATGTGTCATTTGTTTAGACAAACATGAAGGTCTTCACTGGCCTATTCTGTGTGGCCAGCAGTTGAGATGGGAGCTCTGGCTTATTTGTCCTTATTGTGCTAAGCATTGTTACCTTCATCTTGAGGAGCTCCTGTCCCAGTTTGTGTAAAAGTTACTGCATATGGCGTTGTGGCCATGCAGCTTATGTCATGTCCAGGGTAACTCTCACGCCCTAATTTCTCACAGCAGTTCCTCCATCTGACTTCCCCTTGTTAATGAAATGACATCCTCTGCTCTTCTGTATCTCTGTGCTTCACCTTGAGCAAGTTATTCGTAGCTTTGGACTGGGTTTTCATTTTAATGCAGATGATGCTTAGATCTATTTCGGTGTTAAAAGTGACACTTCATCACAGCTTTCTCAGCTCACAACTTGCCTTAGTGAAATTAAAGTAAAATTAAAACCTTAACAGAGCAAAACTCTTTAAAATGAAATTGCAACATAACTGAACTCCTGCAAAGTGGCACTAAAGTGCAACTTAAAGAAAACAAGCTCCTCTTCAACCATTCTTGGTGATGATCTCATCAGACGTTCTTTTACTGCAAAGAATCTCGGTGTCACTTTGATTCGTCCTTTTCTTATTTCACCCATGTAAGCCATATTAAACTTCCACCTGTGTCACCTTTCTTATGTTTGCTCATTCCTGTCCTTTTCTAATGGTGAGAATCTTGTCCCTGCTGTTATCACATCCAGCATTGATTATTGTAAGTAACTGCTGGCAGGTGCCACTTCTAATCGTATATCACAGCTCCAGCTGATTCAAAACTCAACTGCAAGAGTCCTGACACGGACCACTGACAGGGAGCACATCCCAGCCATACTGAGAAAAGCGCTATATAAATGTAATGAATTATTATTATTATCCTGCTGCACCTTCACTGCTCCCTATGTCTTACAGGATTGAATATCAAATTCTGTTACTGACCTGCCCACTAAGGTCCCCCGATTCTGTGCCCCCCACTAACCTGCACTCTGTGGGTGACAGCAGGGTCTTCACCTGTATACAGTGCCCTGACTGTGGAATGACCTCCGAAAATTAATGACATCAGCTGACTCCATTCATTTGTTTTTAACTCATTTGATTAAGAAGACATTAAACAGACCTGACATTCTGCCCCTTCTTTTAGTTTACCCCGTCTATCTGTCCAGGGACTCAGGGTTTGCATTATCACAAATTATGTTATTTGTTCAAAAATTTGTTGTAGTATTATATGTTGTATTTTAGTCTGGATTATTGTCTTTTATTCTATTTGAATGTTTTGTATATCCTGTATTTATCTTTATTTAGTGGAAATATTTGTAGCCAATGTTATATAGGTCTTGATGTTCTTTCTGAATTTTTGGCATAGGAAGGGTGCTATATAAATAAATTAGGGTTATTAATAGTATTTTTTTGGTGGCTTATAATAATAAGTGACAAAAACTAGAGCAGTTCTATGTAAGGCAATTAATATATAGCATATTTCAGTGTACTGTATAACATGTATTGCCGTTTTCTTCACATACATGTTTAAAAATATTAGATTGGCTAAAATGTTTATTCTAAATTGGTTTAGAACAATATTGCACGCATGCATAGTACATTTAAAAAAATGTAATCACTTTTTTTTATTAATGTTTTACTAAAATCTAACGTGGTGCAAACATTGTAATTATATTGTATATTTTGTTTCATGAATGTAAACGAAAAACTATTTTCAAGTAACACAGATCTTAACGATTTTAATTTTGTCGATATGTTAAATGGTTCCTACACACCCGAACACAACGTAAATGTTAATAGTGTATTTCACAGAAACGATCCGTATTGTTTAGTT
This sequence comes from Erpetoichthys calabaricus, assembly GCF_900747795.2. Lineage (NCBI taxonomy): Eukaryota > Metazoa > Chordata > Cladistia > Polypteriformes > Polypteridae > Erpetoichthys > Erpetoichthys calabaricus. Next base: position 205,224,104 of record NC_041394.2, on the reverse strand, counting down.
TGATGTATGACACGAGGTGATGGCAGAAACCCTCCGAACTTCACAAGGATGTGTATTATTTAGTTTGTTGTACTGTTTTTCCTTGTCAGTTTTATCTTTTAATTTCTGAATGGGTCCTTGACCCGACATTACTTTCCGGGCTTTGCTGAAACATGCCGAAACCTTCTAAGTTATCTTCCGATTCTCCGTCCTCAAACTGCGGTGACGTCAGTTCTGACTTGGAGAAGACTTACTTGCCGAGACCGGCCGAAACCTTCCGAAAGTAATGTTACAAAGTCAGTCCTGAAACGTCACTTCCGGGTCTACAACTGCGGGTCTACAACTGCGGGTCTGAAACTGCGGTGACGTATGGTGCTGTGGCTCTGCAAGTGGATAGTATTGGATTCTTCAGACTTAAATGACTAGCATAAATTGGCATATGAATAGTGATGTTAAAAATATCATTTAGTTATATCAATAAAGTTGCAGTTTATCCTCCAGCACTGAGGCATTTCAAACATGGAAAAGTTTTCACATTGAAAAACAATAATTGAGAGCCTGGCAAAGTCATTCAGATTATTCTAAAATTAAGAAACACTTACTTTACCTTGGGTACTATTTAGGATAAATATATTTACATTTCTACTGTTATCATCTACTCTTCTGCAGAATTCATTCAGGGTGTTGCTCCCACTTACAGCTGCTTTCCTCCTGGAGATGGCAGAGGTGAGTTGTAAACTTGGGTCCTTCTAATTAAATAGCAAATGGAGATGAACAGAGATATACGGCTCAGCCAGCAGGCGCTACCTGTTGCAACAAGACTGCTAGCTATGATGGACTTATTGAAAGCTTAACTCTGTATGGGCTGCCATTGATGCTTGCTTTCTGAAAGTGAATTCCTAGACTGAAATTTGATATGATGAAATATTTGATTAAATATTTTTTTGTAAGTGCTATATTCAAGGCAATCATTTCCTTTCACTCGGGTTGTTTGTGAAACACAGCATCCGACATAAAGCAATTGATAAGACAAAACAATACCCAGTTTCATTACAGCACATGGAAAGGGCCCATTACATCAGGCTTAACAGAACAACAGACTCTGCAGCAACAAAGTATTACTGTGATTCCCAAAAACAGACTGCACAGAAGATACACTAAACTTTGAAACAGGAGAAAAGCAAGTTCACAAAGAAACATAATATATAACTGTTAGGAAGAACTGCTGGCCAGTAAGGCATTGTATAAACTGTTTTCATGCAGCAGACTTATGGCAAGGAATTGTAACTGCTGATATTAAAGAAAATAGGTTTACATGTTAAAACGGCCTGCCATACAGACTAACCAGTCAAGCAGCGGTTGTTCTATTTCTTCTAAGCAGATGTCTGCTGAGTGGCTGCTTTCTTCTTTTAACCAGCCACCTAACTTGCAAAGAAGTCAATGTCTGTCTTGTTCTTGTCCAACTGGCCAAAATACAGTGGTGATGTCTACTTGTCAGCATATAGGCAGCTATTACTTCATTGCTAAAAATTTTTGGATCTGATCTCCGTTGCTTGCTCTGCCCTTGATTTCTGTCAGCTTCCCTAGAAAATAAATTACTGCCTTAAATAAGTTTACTGATCATGACCCCTTTTTTGTATTTTGATCATGATTTGAAACAGTGCCTAGTTATTTAATATCCGCTCATCTTTAGTAGGTATATACTAAGAAATAAGAAGTGTGTATGTGTATATATATATATATATATATATATATATATATATATATATATACTTTTTCACACTGCCAAATTGTGAAAGATGCAATAAAGCATTTATCATATCAAGGAAGACTTAATGTGATCAGTCACTGATGATGCAGTTTTAACAATGTTTAATATTTTTTTAACATGCAGCCAAATATTCAGCCTTATTGATTTAAGCTTTGCTTAATTGCGAAACATAAAATGATAATGTTAAGAGTCTGACGCAGCCACACATAGCACTGCCATACATTTATTTAAATTAATGTTGGCTCACATTTGGCATCGTATTTGTTGTGAACAAACATTATCTTGTGTCTCGAGGAGCTGTTAGTATGATTTGCAAGTGTGAGCACATACAAAAGCACAAATGATGGTAGCAGAAAAAATGCCAGATGTGTTTGAATGTAGCTATTCTGCTTGAAGTAGGTACACCGAGACGATTATTTTTGAAATATAACTTTTCCAACTCTTGGGATGATCTTTAAACCTTATGTTTTGTTACACCATCTCTTGATTCAGATTATAGAAACTATTGGTCATAACTGAATAGCAATAAAATTCTCTCATCTCACTGGCTGTGCTTATTTTAGTAATGATTTCAAACAAATCATGGAGGAGTATGTTGTGTATTTTGACAGGAGATGCCATTATGGCATCCATCTGCACTTATAAGTAAGACCAAAGAGGGTGAATAGGTCTAAAAATATCACCTTTTTAAATGAAATTAAACTAGGGAAGGATAATCACAAGGATGCCTAAAATATTCCCCCTAACTAATGGATCTTAGACCACTGTTATTCTGGTGAGGTGGTTCAAATACTTGTTCACAATAGTACCAAACTCAAACACTCCTTTCGTTACTTCCAGTCTCTCACTCTCTTGACCATGGCCTCTCATCTTTCTAATAGTTCAGCATTTGTCCACTGTCCCTCATGGATTTCTGAACAGAATATTGCTTAAAACACAATTTGTGTCTAGCACACTGTGCAGTCTTCATATATCTCTAGCATTCTGTACGGTCTTGATCTCCAAGTCTCCATGGTAGCACCCATGTTGTCTGAGGAAACAGATGCCAGTCCCAGTCTCTGTGTTCCCTAATGGGACAGTGTACCCTCTAAGTCTTTCTTATTACTTAATTTACTATTACTTATTTTTTATCTATGGTCATTATTCAAGATAACTTACAACATTTGAGGTACAATTGTCTACTTTTCATTTTGTTTTTCCAAATGAAGCATAGGCAGACAAAGTGACCTGCTCATGGTCATACAGTGTCAGTATCAGGATTTAAACCCATAACCTCAAGGATTAAAGTCCAAAGCCATAACCAGTACACCACACCACCTGCTTTCTCGCCTTGATCTCCTTTCTCTGTGATGAGGATCAGGCAATCCTGACCACCACTGGTGGTCCTATTCTTCTTACTGAACTTCACTTATTTTCACCCCAGCTTCACATCTCTCCTTAAAAGACATGTGTATGTCCTTCTGGAGCACCCTGCACACATGCTGTGTAAGACCCTCTGATGTCACTATGTTGTTATATATTTCTTTTATAGTCTATTACAGCTCCTTCCCTTTCCTGTACCACCTTTATCCTGGTTTGCTGTTCCGGTTATGATGCCAAATATAATATGTAAACTTTGCTAAATTTTTATAACTCTGGACTGCACACAAAGCAAAAGATGAGATGCTGAGTTGTAACAATATAATAGCAAAAAAACTGAAAAGCTTTGTTGGCTTTGCAAAATGCAAAACCACAGAAAGTCTTTATTGATAGAATATGTGTTAACAAAGGGCTTTCAGCAGATCTTCAGCATACATTAAAATTGATTTTTGGGCACTTCCCAAAAAGATAATTGTTCTGAATTGAAAAATTGAGAAACAGCCAGAGTATTTAACTAAGCACATCACAATTTTGTTTTACATGTATGTCCAGCTATTTGATGTGAATATTAATGCTTCAATGTGGAAATACATTTGTAGTTATTTTGTATTTTTGTATTATGTAGGCATTTGCAGGACTTTAAATTATCCCAGCATTAATTTGTGGTTAGGTGAGATTTTGGATTAATTATTAATAATTATTAATAAATTAGCATAAAGGAAAAAATGTTTTGAAGAATTTTTTATTAAAATTTCAATCTAAAGTATTTAATTTGCTCTGACTATAGTGCATAACCAGAATACATAGTGGATTTCTGGATAATGGGAAGAAAAAGAGCACAGAGAACAAAAACAAAGTTACTTATGCAGGAAAAAAGGATCTCCAGTAACTGGCCAGTATATGTTTCCACAGGCCACGTGCCAATATCATCTGTGCCAGTCAAGTATATTATGTCAGAAACAGTATATGGTCTGGCACTGAGGACATTTATCCTTGTTTACCTGATCAATTCTTTTGGGCATTTAATACAGGTGGTCACCAAAATGATCATTGGTAGTCTTGTTAGAGGTGAGGTATCCTATTTGGAGTCAACACATGCCTTGCTACATCCAGTGTTAACTTTCCACTTCATAGATTTAATAAGGTATTGAGCAAAAGCGGAATTATCCATGTCCCAATAGTGGATATAGATGTGCTGTGCATTTATGAAGTTTTTTGTATTTTATTGTCTGTTATTGTTGTTACATTTTGTTCTTTGTTGTCTGTTGCTTTAACACCAAAACAAATTCAAGCCAAATCAAGTCAAGTGGCTTTGTCATACCATCCATATAATACACATCCTTTCCAAACAAATACATTCTGACTTTTAATCAAACTATTATAATCAGTATAACAAGGACGGGTCTTAATTTACATATTTCTTTTTAACTGAATCTATTTTTACATAAAAGGTGTTCTTCACTGTATTCATAATATGCCCTCTCATTATGTAAAAGATGTTCTCTAATTGTAAACAAGTGAAGCAAAGGCAAAGTAAAAGCCACATAAAGCATTGTTGAAGGAATTTCAATCTAGTTAAATTCTGTCAAGTATGGGAGCTGCCATACTCTAATAAAAAGGCTACATAGTTTGAGAAATTTATGAAGATATGTTTTCTCATAAAAAGAAAGTAAGTTATATTCAAAACAGTGAGTAAATGCAGCAGCACAAAGAACAGATGTTTGCTATCGGTATTAAATTTTACATCTTTCTACATTTTCACTTGAAATTGCTGCACAAGTTAATTGTTGTTTTCCCAGCAACCAGGCAAAGTGAATATTGAATGCAATTAATTAGAACTGTAGTACTGTATATACTTTTATTAGCAGAGGTACTCAGTGTTGGCAGGCATATAATAAACTATTTCTTTAACCAACCAAGATTTTCAAATGATATCCTTTATTCATGTTAATTTACATAGTGTTTTGCTCAGTTTACTCTTACACAAGCAGCAACAACAACTGTGCCAGCGTAAGTACTTGAGTGTTAATTGCATTAGTGCAAGTGTTGGAGTGCACTGGGATTTGGACAGAGTTGTGTGTCTGGACATCTGTACTATAGGCTTAATCTGTCATTTAAAAAATATGTTTCTTGATAGATGTCTAGGTGTATAGGAACAACTTGCAAGATATGGTACAAATATTTATTTTTCTTTTATTCCTGAAAATTTAATCTGAAGTGGCTTTCATAAGCCTGGGTAATCAACAGTAGAAAAACACTAGACAAATTTACACAAACAAAATTTATGTACTGATCCGATCAGTTTTGTAAAATGACCATCACCTGCAGTTTTTCCAATCAGCTTCGACAGATGAATTTACCTTTATATAACTTGCCAGGTATCAAGCTTCATCATAAGTTGAATTTACAGAGCTTGGTAATTTGAAAAATCAAATGTGTTCACTGACACATCTGTATTGACTATCACTTTTTTGTTGAACAGTACATTTCTACAGAGGCACCTTCACGAGATTGTTCCAAGTGTAGTATGATAGTCTGATGATCATCATGAATAAATAATTGTAAAGCAGTCATTTCAAGCAGTTATACCCATTTGCAATATTTATTATGTCTGAACTATATTTTAATCAATTTAATGGTATTAAAAAATGACCAATTTCTATCAAAAACATGAAAATTTCTTAGTGACTCTAAACTTTTGTACATTAATACACATAGCTGCCTCGACACTGTTATTGCATGATGGGGAATCTGGTTTTACTTCTCAGCTTTGATGATTCCATGTATTTCAGAAATACAACCCCAGACCTGGACAGAACCACCACCGTGTTAAAATGTTGGCCAAAGGCACTCATCCATGCAGCACTCCCAAGCTTGTGTATGGAAAACCTTTTTGAGACAGAAATGAAAAATATCTGAATAGCTGAATCTCTTGGCTCTGTTTCCACTTCAGAGGAATGACAGCAGCAGCTTTTCCTTGAAGACAATTTCTTATGAGACTTCTTCAGAATGTGTCTTGCCCACTTCTTTCTGCTTTTTCAGAAGGCCAAGGATAACTCATATTGATACCCCTGTTTACCACAAAATATCTGCATGGGAGAAACCAAATGCAGGGTGATCACATTGTCTTGCTGCCACTCAATCTTACTATTGTAAAAGTGTTCATGATTTGATGGTTAAACCATCATATCTGTCATACCTTTAACTTTTAGTTTGGTTGTCCTTTGCCCAGTTTGATTTCTTCTACACTTGTTTCTGTTTCAATTAATTACATGGCTTAATTAATTACTTTTGCTCAATCATAATTACTCATTATGTCACTGGTCAAGTGCACCTCTTTAATTATGCACTTGGTAAAGACCTACAACTAGTCCAGTTTTTTCAAAAATCACTATAAACTATGTAATGAATTCCATACTTCTTATTAAAATCTACATTCTGCAGAGCACAGAATTCAGTTTATTCTTCAGTGGCGCCTTTTCCACTGGACAGACTCAGAGCATTGTCTACTTCTATAAATATTATTCAATTAAAATAAATAATGCTTTACAATGTATGAATGCAAATGCATATATGCACATTTATACACAAGGTCAATTGAAAGATTTAATAATGTTAAATCAAGAATAAGAATCATGTACTTTACAGTTTCTTATTTTCATAACGGAAAGAAGTCTTAGAGAAACTGCTGACTACTTTTTCACATCCATATTAATACTGAAAAGTTAAATTACATGTTGTTAAGCCTTTTAAAAGAGGCAGCAACTCACCGTCCATTATATTATTAAACTGTCAATTAAATCATTATAAAGTGATGTTATTTTGTCTTCATAAAATGTCTACGATTTGAAGGACATTAATGGCAAGTCTTTTACCTGGATTTTAAATGTATGCTATATTACTTAAACTAAACTGACTTCTGTGAAATTTTTTTTTTATATTTTAAAACCTATCTTTGCATTAGCTATCATGCATAAGAGAATGGAGCATATTTGTTTTCAATTAAAATGTGCCACTCAATTTAATCCTAAATTCGCTCTGAAATTAAATAGTGTTTGCTTTAGTTTAAAACACTAACTGAATTATTCAGTTCTGTCAGTCATTAGCTTCTCAATTTCCTAGATGAAGTATAAAAGTAAATGACTTAATTAATTTAAAGTCAAAATGAAATTAATATCAATGAAATATGCAACTTAGGCTGACAAGATGCTGTAAAATATTACTGATTTTTATAATTTCATATATATTATTTTGATTTACATGGAAGTGTATTCTAATCTGTGATTAAAACATGGAATAACATATTTATTCATTATCTTGCTGCATATCATTTAAATATTTTTCAGCTATTCTAATTAGATAAGTACTGACCAGCTTATTGATCTGAATGGCCTGTTCTTGTTGAAATTGTTCAAATGTTCTAATAAATTGTCTGAGAAGCACTTTAATACTCATTATACTGTATTCCCTACTATATGGATTATTAATAGAGATTACATTTTAACACCAGTATGCGGTTATTGTAAATGCTGCACATTAGACAGGTTTGATTGTGTAGGCTTGGAGAGAAAGAATGGATGCAACAAACATTTACCAGTACTTTCAAAACAGGACTTATGCATTGAGCATAATTAACAGAAAGCCTTAAACAAATATTATATGGTGAGAAGAGTCATCCTGCACTTCATGCACATAAGGCACATATCAAACAAAGTATCCAAAAATATAATTGCTTTTGAAAGTTCCTTAATAACGTGAAAGACATCTTAGATGGGTGGATTGGGTACACATTTTCCCATGGAATGTAAGGTTAATGATAAACTCTATGTAATGATTTTGACATTAGTCATTCAACTTAATATAATTTAAAAGAAAAAAAGAGAAGTTCCAAAGAACAAAACCAGTGCCACATGATGAAATCAACATCCATGAAATACAAAACAAAATCAAGCATTTTTACTGGGGTCCATAGTTGCTGAAGTAGTAGATAGATAGAACTTTGTTTATCCCCAAGGAGAAATTTGGCTATTTACATAAATAGATAGATAAGGAAGTTCACACAAACATGCACACACAGACACACAAACCCAAGAAAAAAAATGTCTGACTTGGCTTTCACAGTCACAGTGAGGCATTATGCAAGTATATTGCTGTTGGTATAAGGGAGCCCCAGTAGCTTTTCTTGATGCACTTCTGCTGAATAATTCATTGGCTGAAAGTCCTCAGTGTTAGTGTGTCAGAGTGAGGATGTGCAGCATTGTTCATAATGACACTCAGTTTTGTTTTAATTCTCTCCTTTGCTACTACCTCTAGGGGGTCCAGTGTGCATTCCATAACTGAACCAAAACTTTTAATTAGCTTGTTGATTCAGTGGGCCTCAATCTTTTAACTTCAAAATAGAAACCCCCAGAATTTATGACTACTTCACCAATAACAACTTTGCGAAATGTTCTTCTAAAGACTTTGGAGACAGTATTTTCCACTTCTATAATGTCATGAGCTGACTGACTTTAGCAACAAGAATCCATGCTACAGGTTTGTAAATGCTAGTATTTGTGCTTGGGTAGCACATGGTAGCCAAAGCCCTATTATGGTAATTAATTTTGGCCATTATATGTACGTTTTATGCATCAACATTTACTTTAATTTCATATATATTTTTTGCTCCACTGTCTTTTCTTGTGTTGCTCTAATATGCTTTTGTATGTGGCTGTAAAAAGCTAAATAAAATAAAGAATTAAGGATTAATTATATGAAAATGGTTTTAAAATGAGAAATGATTGTTTAATACATTAAACATACATACTTTTGCGGTACGTAAAGCCACATCCCAATACTTTCACAACCTACAATTAAGGCCTCTAAATCGCTGCTGTCCCGTGACACTTAATTAAGCACTATTTATTCAGTTATAGTTGTGTGCAATTAGGCTGACCACCGGGAGCAGCTGGAATAGGAATAGCTATTATCTTATATTTTAGATTGCATAGTGCTAGTGTACATCATAATTAAAACTTAATATGAAAGAAACAATGCATTTTTTTCAGTCTGTTTATTTCATGTGGAGTGTTTTATATCTTACACTATAAAAGAGGATAAGGAAAATATAATTCACTTTTTTATAGCAAATTAATGTCAAAGTGAATTATTGACAAATTACTGAAGCAGTAAATGTATACCTCTGTCTCCAAGTTATCAATGTAAGACTGGGATGATGCTGGAGTAGGTAGCTGGAATAAACAAACAGTACACAGGAAAGTCTTAGAATATACAGCAATTCACTAAATCAGCCGTAGATTTTTGTACACTGTCAAGTCTGAGTAAAAGTGAAGAGCTGAAGAAATGGAGGGGGGAGAATGATTGTATATGAAGCCATTTACTTATTTCAGTCCTCCTGTCATATTTTATGTGAAGTATTTTACTAATATCCTGAAGTTTTATAAAATATATAATATTAGTAGGGCATTTGATGATAAAATATTTAAAGTTCCAGAAGCATGATGATAAGGTACCTCAAAAAAGACTTAATACCAAAATAATGACAACAGAATTTCAAGTTATGCTTCATAGACTGTGGCAGAATGGAGTACTGGGTAGCCAGAGAGTTGTGGCATGTTGCTTAATGATACTTGTAGACTTGTGTCTGTACTTGTTGTTTCAGCTGTTTATGTGTATTTTACTTATGATATCCATATCTTTTAACAGTGAGTATTCAGGATTCTACTATCATGGAAACAAGCCACCATGCCCCACTAGCAAAGGTTAAGCCTTGAAAACTGATTGAACTCAAAATAGACCAGCGGTACTCGGGTCCTAAAAACTAAAGTTTGATATGTAAACTTTTCACAGTTTAATAAGACAATTTTGAAACCAAATTAGCATGCTCACTTAGAAAAATTGTGAAAATATCTAATATTTGGTCAAAGTATGCAATGCAAAGAGATAAGTTCTTCCACAGTTTCAGCAAATTTTGTACTGATATGTATCACGACCAAAGATTTCTCCTCTAAAATTTACAATTAAAAAATGAATAGGTATTCTTTTCAAAGTAATTCAATAGTAATCTTACAATACAGTTTACCTAAAGTTAAAAAATGCAATTTAAAAAAGGTAACTGTTCTATTTTTCTTCACCGAGTGGGGGCAGTGGTTCTCACTGTTTTATGTGCAAGATACTGACAGCAGACTTTCATTTAAACAAACAAAGTTTTATTTCTCTCCAACCTCAGAGATGCTCACTCTTCCATTTTTCTTGTTCTCTCCTTTTTTTTCTGAAAACACCCAGGGTGCATCACACATTAAAAAAAAAAAAAAGAAAAAGCTTCCATCCCACTTTTTACACCAATCACAAAATGAACATTTGCATTCTGGGGTTCTGTGCTCAGACACCACAGTAACCACACAAAGAATTGTATTTTATATGTATATTATATGTTTTATTTGTTAAAACTAGCTGTGCTACCCAGCTAAGACGGTAAAAAATCTAAATAGTCAACATAGCCCTCATGTTTTGAATTTAATACATGGGTTGTCCATTTCATCAAGTCTGGTATCTCTGCAGCTCTGTGCCTCTGTCCTGGAGTTCTAAGTACTTGGATTTGACTTAATGTACAGTCATCATTATTTGAGTGAGATAACCTCCAACAACCCTTATTTTAACCTTAGTTTAACTGGGTGGAGCTCTGAAGCTAGACACAATTGACTCCCATTGGAGTCAACTCAGATAAAGGAACACTGGAATTAGTTGATGGAAAGATTCTCTCATCAGATTGGATGACCAACACAGACTCCACTATAGAAAACTCATAGGTGGGTAGACAACCATTTGGCTGAGGTCTCCAGGACTGAAAATTTGTTTTTGACTTTCTCTTTTATAATTTTAATCTCCTCTGTTTTCAGCTGGCCATAATCCTTCAATGAATTAATGGACAGATACAATACTCTTGGTTTTCTTTTAAGTTTAATCAGTTTCTACCTTGTTCTCTGTGGGTTTTAACAAATTTGCATCTATATGTGTCCAGTTCTGCATTTAGTAATAAGTATAATCTTAAATCTACATATAATTTAATGAGAATTGTTCACAGAAGACTGCTATATAAAAAATAAGTTGTATTGTATTATAACTCCACCTACATGGAATTCCAGAGTGGAGGCTTCTTGTTGCAGAGATATATACGGGATTTAGTCTGGTATAATAATATGTACCCAGTCTCTTTCCCTCATGGCGGTTTTTCCTGTTCAGATGGACTTTCCCATTTTCACTGCTTCCTCGGAGTGTCGCTTGTCAAGCTGAACACTCTTACAGTCAAAGTGTTTTGCTGAGAAAATGAAGAAGTGGTCGCTACTTCATTTGCCTGTTTTAGCAAATCTAGCATAGCTCTGTTAGGGCTTTAGTTTCCCATTGTGCATGGCAATTTGTTGTTATTTTCACTCATTCATTGCCCACCACGTAAAATTATCAGTCATTAGCATTATAGCTATAAACCTCACTCATGTAGCCCAAGCGGGTGCAAGAAGATCACTACCATGCTGCTGTTGGCTGTGTATAACTTCAGATAACAGAATAGGCTGATGAGTCCAGTTTTCATATTGTTAAACCCTTATTTGATAATATTTGAAGTTTACCATGTATTGGATTATATTTTCTAATGCACGTAGTAATGAAATGCATTGCATTTTTCATTCCAACATCATAAATATTTGCATTGCTTTTACTGATCCATACCAAATAGCATAAAACAGTGACATAGCAACCAGACAGACACACAGGTACATGGACACACAGACAGACACTTGTCCTTTTATTAAGGTAAATAAGGATAAAGTAAAATGAAAGCACTGAAGATGATAATGGAATTACTCCATAACAGAAGACACTTTTAAGGGTAAAAAGTTGCTAAAGAGTAAAAGAAACAATGTTTTTTTTTTTTTTTTTGGAGTTGGTCTCGTCCATTACGGGAGATGGACATCTAAAGTGGAGCTCCATTAGCAGCAGCGTTATTTTTTCTCTTATTTCTTATTATCCTGAGGTATTCTGTATCTACTCAACCCGAGGAGGTTCTATTACAGTATATGCAAGCATATATAAACATGAGCGGCAAGAAAGGGGCTCAGAAAGAAACAAAATCTAAAGCTACATCCAAGCCTAGACAGGCATCAAGTTCAAGTTCAAGGTACGGCCTTTCAGAGACTGACCTGGAACAGACAGGTGAAAGCACAGACTTCCCAGGACCCCGCTCCGCTACATCGTCTCCAGTCGAGAGCGAAAATGGGAGCAAATGTACAAGTGATGCAGGTCACAATAGCTCGCCAATTCCAGAAGATCACTTGAAACTGGAAATGGCCTTGCAGTCCGCGCTTTCATCTACCCCTTGCAAGCCAGGAGCATCAGCTCTAATAGGGCTTGCTGCCTCACCTGCGGAGCAGGAAAGACAAAATGATCTGTCTGAACTGAAGGTAATGATTGCTACAATGGCCACAGCCATAAATGAGCTCAAGAAAGATATTCAGAAAGATATATATTGGGGCAGCCTTTAAAGGTATGCTGGAAAAAATTGAGGAACACATTCAGGAAAATGCGTCTAAGTTTGAGAATAAACTGAGAGCACTTGCTGATCAGCTGGAAGATGTTAAGCATTCACGACTCTAATTGAAACAGCCGAACACTTGGCATCCACCGCTGATGGAAAAGCAATAGCTGCGAATTCTGAATGCAAAAAACTCGGAGACAGACTTGCTGCTCTGGAAGATGGATGCAGAAGGAATAATATTAGAATCGAAGGTCTACCTGAGAATCATGAAAGTCCAAACCCAGTGAAATTCGTAGTTGAACTATTCTCAAAAATAATTGGAGAGGACTTTAAATCAGATACCGAGACAGCTGAAGCTTACTGCATACGGGGATCAAATACCTCTAAACCTAGAACTCTTGTCATGCACTTCGAGAAATTACAATCTTAATTTAATGTAATGTCACTTCTCAGACAGAAACAAGAGATTATATTTGAAAATAAGCACATTCGTAGCTTCCCTGATTTCTCACCCTCAACAGCTGCTAAATGAGACGCTTTTTTACAACATTAAACAGCGCTTATGGAAAGCCGAGATCAGATACAGCCTCTTGTATCCTGCCAAACTGAAAGTGGATATTCAAGGCAAGTATTATATCTTTACCACTACGGAGGAAGCAAAAAAAGAAAACTGAGCCCGACACTCTTCTGAAATACGATCGTGAGTCGCACCCTGTCATGGCATGGCAAAGAAGATCTTACCGGCTGTCTGATCCGCTTGCAATGATACTGGTACCGTAATTATACATCCATTTCCCTTCTCAGCTACTTTGTTTTTTTTTTTTTTTTTTAGGAGACTGTTTAACATCATACTCTTGGTTTATTGTTACTGTTATTATTATATATGGGCTTGCTATGCTTATCCAGGGCCACTTTTTAACACCATTTTCTGGGTTTATTATATTAATATTTCAAGACTGTTAGACTATATTTTATGCTCATAGTATTTGGAATGTATTGGCAATAGATATCTCAACTTTAATCCTCATACGCCGCTGCTGGGGGGCTTGTTTTGTTTTGGATGTGCTCTGTCTCTAAGTATGTCAGAGGACTGGGACTTTGTGAAGTGAGGTCCAGCCTCAAGTGGGAAGGCAAAATTGGGGGGGGGGGAGAAAGCTATATCTAATCTATCCTTTTAATCCTTATAATGATAAGTGCCAACGTAACAATAGGCTTCATGGCAATAATTCCTGGGAAAATTGGAAATTTAGGTCAAAGCTGTCTCATTTTCAGTTAAGACTACAAAATGACATAAAAAATTCTGAATCAATGTCTCCATGACCGGACAGTTAACTTTGTGAGGTGGAATGTTAAATGTCTGAATCACGAATTAAAGAGAAAGAAAATATTCTCTCACCTAAAGGGTCTAAATGCCAAAATAGTATTTTTACAGGAGACCCATTTATTAAGCAAGGATAATTTCTGGGAGCATAAAGACTGGACTGGCCAAATATTCCATTCCAGCTTTACAAAGAAAACTAGAGGTGTGGGAATTCTTATACACAGAACAGTCTCATTTGTAGTATCAGATGCAATATCTGATCCTGAAGGGAGATATGTGATTGTCATGGGTAATTTACTGTATTTAACTGTAAAGTGATTCTGATAAATGTTTATGCACCCAATGTGGATGATAGAGAATTCATGCAAAATGTATTTGCATCCATTCTCAATGTGAAAACTCATAAAATTATAATGGCTGGGGACTTTAATTGTGTTTTAAATCCAGACCTAGACAGGTCTCCAGTCACAGGGATGAGGACATCTAACGCTGCAAAGACAATTACACAGTTTGTAACTGATCACAACTAATCAGACCCCTGAAGATTTCTAAACCCAAACTCAAGAGCATATTCCTTCTACTCACCAGTGCATCATTGCTACTCAAGAATTCATTATTTCTTTGTAGATAACAATTTCTTGCATATGATTTAAATCTTGCAAGTACAACGCTATTGTTACTTCCGACCATGCCCCTTTGATCCTGGAGCTAAAATCATTATGCCTCACATATTCATCTTGTAGATGGCGTCTTAACCCACTTTTATTAGCAGATGAAAACTGTACAGAATTTATATCCAAACAAATCAGCTTTTTTCTAGAGACAAATACATCCTCAGAGGTCTCTGCAGGAATACTCTGGGAAACCCTCAAGGCCTTCTTAAGATGACAGAATATTTCAGATCTTTCCAGCAGAAATAAACTGGAAACCAAGAAGGTATCGGAGCTAATCAACGAAATTACTAGAATAGACTAAGAACATACCAGGTGTCCAAGTGAGGCTCTTCATAGGAAAAGGCAGGCTCTGCATTCAGAACTCAACCTCTTGACAACTAAAGAAACAGAACAACTCATTTTTAAATCAAGACATCATTACTATGAACATGGAGAGAAAGCTAATAAGATCTTAGCTCAACAAATCCACAAGCAAGAAGTTCGCAGTGCAATCCCAGCAATCACCAAATGGAGACAAAATTATTGACCATAAAAATATAATGCACACATTTAGAGACTACTATAAATCCTTATATTCTACTGAGTTTAAAGAAGACAAGACACAATCTAGTGAATTTCTGGATGCATTATAGATACCACAAATAGATACTCTTAGTGCAGAGGAATTGGATAAACCTCTGGCGCTATCAGAATTACTAGATGCTATAAAGTCACTTCAGAGTGGGAAAGCAGCAGGCCTTGATGGCTACCCTGCTGAATTTTATAAGACATTCTCCACTCCACCAGCTCCCCTCTTATTAACAACATTTACAGAAGCTAGAGACAATCAAATTCTACCTCAAACTTTTCGCCAAGCATTAATCACTGTCTTTCCTAAACAAAATAAGGACTTATTACAATGTGCATCATACAGACCAATTTCACTTCTGAATAGTGATGTTAAGATACTCTCCAAAGTCCTAGCTAGAAGGATAGAGAGAGTGCTGCCTTCGATAATTTCACAAGATCAAACAGGATTTATTAAAAACCAACACTTAGCTTCCAATTTTCAACACCTGTTTAATGTAATATATTCACCAGCAAAGTCAAACACCCCAGAGATATTATCATTGGATGCAGAAAAAACATTTGATATGATTGAATAGAACTATGGAGAAATTTGGGTTTGGCCCGAATATTTGTGCGTGGATCAAACTATTGTATACCAATCCAGAATCTTCAGTTTGTATTAACAACATTAATTCAGACTACTTTAAACTAAAACGTGGTACCAGACAAGGATGCCCCAGTCACCACTGCTTTTTGCAATTGCCATTGAGCCACTGGCAGTTTACTGTAGACATGCTTATGAAATAAAGGGGATTATTCTCTATATGCAGATGATATGGTTCTGTATATATCAGATCCACAAAATACTGTGCCTGCAGTACTAACAGCACTTACAGAATTTCAAAAGATTTCTGGTCTCAGAATTTGACTAAAAGTCTGCTCTTTCCAGTGAATTCTCAAGCACACAATATTAGATTGGACACCTTCCCTTTTATAATCACAGATCACTTTAAATACCTAGGGGTAAACATTACAAGTAGACCTAAAGCTCTCTATCAACAAAATTCCGCTGTCTGTATGGAAAAAATTAAGCAAGACTTGGATAGATGGTCAACCCTTCATCTTACTGTAGTTTGTAGAATTAACGTTGTTAAGATGAATATCCTTCCTAAGCTTCTCTTTTTATTTCAAAACATTCCAATATACATCAATAAATCGATATTTTAAGAAATTAGATTCAACCATAACCTCATTTATTTGGAATTCAAAACATCCACGTATCCAAAGAGCGACCCTACAAAGACCTAAAGCAGAAGGCGGCATGGCTCTAACTAACTTTCAATTTTACTACTGGGCAGCAAATATACAAGCTATTAAAACCTGGATTTGGACACAAATAGATGAACATACACAGGCTTGGTCCGCAATAGAAATAAAATCCTGCAGTACTTCTTTATATTCTTTGCTTTGTACCCCATTAAAAGCAAGTCATTGCCAGTACACTAACAACCCAATTGTGCTTCACTCACTCAGAATATGGAACCAATGTAGGAAGCATTTTAAGATAAAGAAGCTTTTAACTGTGGCACCTCTGCACGAGAACCACCTTTTACCACCCTCTCAAACATATGCAGGTTTTAATGTCTGGAAAACATGTGGGATTAAATCACTTAGAGATCTGTACATAGACAATGTCTTTGCATCCTATGAATAATTATATTCCAAATGTAACTTTCTAGCAACACATTTCTTTCACTACCTTCAAATCAGAAACTTTGTTAAACAGAACCTGCCCAATTTTCCTCACCTCCCACCTACCTCTATGCCGGAAAAAATACTGATCATTCTTGAGGGCTCAGACATCATTTCTGTAATATATAAAACCATTTTTCAGTCCAAGCCTTTCAAAGATCCAACAGGACAGTGGGAAAAGGATCTCTCACTCAATATTTCAGAAAAGGAGTGGAAAGAAGCAATGCAGAGAATTCATTTGAGCTCCATATGCGCAAAGCATACCATTATTCAACTCAAAATTTATATATCAAGCACATCTGTCTCGCTTAAAATTGTCCAAAATGTTTCCAGGGCAAGATTCAACCTGTGAACGTTGCAATCAAGTTCCAGCCTCACTGGGCCACATGTTCTGGACCTGCACCAAATTAACATTATTCTGGACCAAAATTAGACAGCCTTGGCATCACAATCCCTCCTAACCCATTAACAGCTGTGTTTGATGTACTTCCAGATGGGCGTAAAGTGGAGAAGGACAAAAAAACTGTAATTGCCTTTACTACACTATTGGCACATAGGATTCTTCCAGTTCAGCAAGATAAGCCTAACTCACCTTTTCTAAGTCAGTGGGTAACTGATGTTATATTTGAAATTGGAAAAAATCAAATTCTCACTTAGAGGATCTGTGCAGATCTTTTTCAAAACCTGGCAGGATGTAATCAATAACATTTTAGAATAAGCCTTTAAAGCACTGAGGAAGCAGATTATCTCCCCCCTTTTTTTATCATTATTCACTTATTAATTAATCTACTTACTTATTTTTACTAGCTTTAAGTTTTACTCTGTTGGCTTAGCTCTCTTTCACAGGGGTGGATGTTGATTTGTTTTCGATCTTATGTTTGTAAAAATTGATTTATTTGTATTGAATGTTGTGTGATTTTAATAAAAAAACAGAAACTGACCATTTAATGGCTGGAACAATTAAGTGAGGAACTCCACTTTGAAAACAGAACAGATTTACAAAATCTTTGCGCCATTGCTACTGCATTTAAGGACCTTTATATTTCTTTCACATTAAATGTATTATACTCTCCCTCTCATTGTCATGTATAATGCATGAAAAGATTAGTATTTTAAACACCTTCTTTTTGTATATCTTCTTTACTGGTCCACAGGTGATGCTATATACCTTGCCCTTTACTTGATCATGGCACACCTGGATATGCAAAAGTATGGTTCATAGTTGTACCATCAAAGCTGATCACCAGCCTTCTAGACTTGGGACCAATGTGCCCTCTAATTTTTATGGTGTTATATACACAAAAATGTTATTTTGTGCAGATTTATTGAGCACAATTCAATTGGGTGTACTACATAACTATAATCTAAATTAAGCAAACTTCTGGGACTATAATTCCACAACAGAATATAATATAATTATACCACAGTGACAATAAAAGCTCAAATGTCGGGCAAAATTGAAATCTTTAAACTATTCTTATAAATTATAACTTACAAAAATCTTTAAAATACTCTTACAAATAGTTGGCTATAAAGAGAAATTTTCATGTTAATTAATTGTATTCATGATGCAAGTTAGAACATTTCCATTATTTTTATTGAAATAATCACTGTTATATTACATACCTGAATAAAAAAATGACATCAAAGTTTTTCCCTGCAATCGTTCATATTTACCCATTATGAAAAAACTTTATCCAGATCTAATTATCCTCCATCCTGAAGGTAGCTCTTAACGTGCACCAGCATTTCCAAATGTTCCAATTGTAAACAATTCCATAATTTTGTTTGTAAACTTTCTCGTAGTGTGCATTAGATGCCAAGAATGTTCACCGAATACCCAGTAATTTTTTACATCTGGAGACTGATGATTCTGATGTGCACATGTCACTGTATCAAGAAAACTGCTATCAATTTGCTTTTGATGTTTTCAGCAAGTAAGGATCTGAAGTCATTGTTTTGTTGAATTACAACACCTTCTCCTGGAAGAAATATTTTGTACTTTCAACACAAAGAGTGGGCCTGTTCCATTGCAAAACTAAAGGCACTTTATGCTATTGCTGTATACTGAAACACAGACCATGTCACAGTTTAATTTTCTGGAAATCCTTCACTCAAATATAAAGACATAATGAAAGTTATTAATTTGCACTGAATTATTTTCTTCAGAACTCCAGAAGACTGTTAACATAATCACTACAATTAACATTGTCACAAAGATTCTGTTTTTGGATCTAATTGAATTTACTGCATGCAAAATGATAAGCTTCTAATGATGTCAAGCCGTGTTTTTTGAAATTCCATAGTTATGAAGCTAATTCCAATAACACATTATTCAAAACTTTCAGTGCTATTGCTAGCTGTTTAGCACTTTATAACAATACTATAAAATTAGATATTAGTTATTTTTGTCTTCTTTGAAATATTACAATTTTCAGTCATAATTTCAATCAACTGCTTGAAGTGCAAAATGTCTGTATAACCAGCACACTTTATTTAGAGGTCTGAAAGAAACTGAATCACTTACAGTAGTATTCTCTATTTCTGAAAATGTGTATCTTTTGGTGGAAGACCTACTGAACACTATGTACATTGTTCTCATTTGATTTTACTATCTTTGATCAATTTTACCTCCTTCCTAGCTTCTGAAATCCCCAAGTCTTCCCGATGTGCAACACAATGAGCTGCATTAAATTTTAAATGTCATTTTTCAGAGGCTCTGCAACATCATTCACTTGCAGTCTGCAACAACAGAACAGATGCTCCATCCAACATAAACATTACCATTTTTATAAGGTCACGCTTATGTCTCTTATAGAATTCCCTGACTGTGGTGATTGTTGCAATAGCATCACATCCTTACAACTATAAAATTCTGCTAAATTAGGTTTTATGTTTGGCCGGATGTACTAGTCTGTATTCAAAATAGAGTATAAAGTATTTTTTAACTAAATATCTGTGCTTTCATTTGTAGTGAGTGTGTGAAACATTGCTAATGCAATGTCTACCATAAAATAAATTTGCCACAACACTTCTCATAATTCTGTCGATCAGAACTTTGATTCCTTCTAGACGTGAACACTACCATTTATTGTTAATTTGTCTTTTCTCCTTTTAGGCACAGCTTTCAACAAATATGCTGACCAGTTCTCCTCTTAATGAAGACTATTTACTTGTAAGTCTGCATACACTGTTTATGGCTTACCATACACTGTTGGGCTGGAGTGAGAGTGCATTTCAAGAAATTCAGTTTTGGCACATCATCCAACACTTTTCCAGTTGAGAAATCTTGGCTTTAGCCTCTTGAGAATATAAGCAAACTACTTGTTATACGTAAATATTTAATGCAGTTCAACACATACTGCGCTTTGGAATTTTGGTGTATTGGTTTCAACAATTTCTTAATGCCATTCAGATTTAAAAGCTGCTGCATTTCACTTGAATTTCAGACAAAACTGTGTTTCAAATTTAATTATATTATACACTAAAATAATACAATACTGTAAGCTGCTCAAATAAACTTTCACTATACTGTATATCTGAGCTATTTTCACTCTAATAACCACATTAATAACGTTCAAGAAAATGTCAGAATCAGAAGTTTCTTTTAGGAAGTTCACACACTAAAAGACATTAACGTGAATATGAATTTATGCAAATGTCTGTTAGTGTGTAAGTGCTCAAAATCAACAAATTATTGGAATTTTACAGTGCTGATATTTCAGTGCAGGCACCTGCACACGTCTTAGAGGGAGCACTGCCTGTGACACAGTGCCACCCTCTGCAATTGAATTTTGTTCTGCATGGATATGTACAGTAGATTTGTTCCACATTGATTCTTGTCACAAGAACACCAATGTGTTCTCCTTGTTCACCTATGATTGTGTGCCAAACACAATTCTAACTCCTTCAATAAATGTGGCCAATGACACCACCATCACAGGCCTCATCATCAACAATTATGACACAGCTAAAGAGATTTGCCTTCTCACAAAGTGGTATCATAACAAAATCTCTCCCTTAATACCACAAAAACCAAGAAAGTGGTCATAGACTTAAGCAGTCTTAAAGCAGAAAACACTCCCATCTGTGATCTCCCATCAGAGGAGATTTCGAGAGGACCAGTAGTTTTAAATTATTTAGTGTCATCATACCAGAACACCAACACCATATTTACCGAGAGCATCACCATACTTACTTTACTTGAATGTTTCTATCTGCACTCTCCAGCTTTTATAGGTGTAAAGTGAGTTCCATATTTACTAGCTGCATACCATCTTGGTACAGAACATGTTCAGATCAGGACCACAGAGCACAATGAAGTAATAACACATTATGGCATACAGCTCCCTTCTTTGTAGAATTTATACATCACATCCTACCATAGAAAAGCAAAAGGTGTTGTTTAAGACCTCAGCCATACTACACAGTAAATGTCCTCCTTCTTCTGTTCTGGCAAGGGAGAGAGGACCATTAGCCATCACTGTACTAGTTTCAGGAACAGTTTTTATCCATAGGTTACTAGTTTACTCAACATCTACTCACACTGACAACTTCATTAGGGCTTCTTCTATATATACAGTGCATCCGGAAAGTATTCACAGCGCATCACTTTTTCCACATTTTGTTATGTTACCGCCTTATTCCAAAATGGATTCAAGTCATTTTTTTCCTCAGAATTCTACACATAAACACCCCATAATGACAACATGAAAAAAGTTTACTTGAGATTTTTGCAAATTTATTAAAAATAAAAAAATTGAGAAAGCACATGTACATAAGTATTCACAGCCTTTGCCATGAAGCTTGAAATTGAGCTCAGGTGCATCCTGTTTCCTCTGATCATCCTTGAGATGTTTCTGCAGCTTAATTGGAGTCCACCTGTGGTAAATTCAGTTGGTTGGACATGATTTGGAAAGGCACACACCTGTCTATATAAGGTCCCACAGTTGACAGTTCATGTCAGAGCAGAAACCAAGCATGAAGTCAAAGGAACTGTCTGTAGACCTCCAAGACAGGATTGTCTCGAGGCACAAATCTGGGGAAGGTTACAGAAAAATTTCTGCTGCTTTGAAGGTCCCAATGAGCACAGTGGCCTCCATCATCTGTAAGTGGAAGAAGTTCGAAACCACCAGGACTTTACCTAGAGCTGGCCGGCCATCTAAACTGAGCGATCGGGGGAGAAGGGCCTTAGTCAGGGAGGTGACCAAAAACCAGATGGTCACTCTGTCAGAGCTACAGAGGTCCTCTGTGGAGAGAGGAGAACCTTCCAGAAGGACAATCATCTCTGCAGCAATCCACCAATCAGGCCTGTATGGTAGAATGGCCAGACGGAAGCCACTCCTTAGTAAAAGGCACATGGCAGCCCGCCTGGAGTTTGCCAAAAAGCACCTGAAGGACTCTCAGACCATGAGAAAGAAAATTCTCTGGTCTGATGAGACAAAGATTGAACTCTTTGGCGTGAATGCCAGGCGTCACGTTTGGAGGAAACCTGGCACCATCCATACAGTGAAGCATGGTGGTGGCAGCATCATGCTGTGGGGATGTTTTTCAGCGGCAGGAACTGGGAGACTGGTCAGGATAAAGGGAAAGATGACTGCAGCAATGTATAGAGATATCCTGGATGAAAACCTGCTCCAGAGCACTCTTGACCTCAGACTGGGGCGACGGTTCATCTTTCAGCAGGACAACGACCCTAAGCACACAGCCAAGATATCAAAGGAGTGGCTTCAGGACAACTCTGTGAATGTCCTTGAGTGGCCCAGCCAGAGCCCAGACTTGAATCCGATTGAACATCTCTGGAGAGATCTTAAAATGGCTGTGTACCGACGCTTCCCATCCAACCTGATGGAGCTTGAGATGTGCTGCAAAGAGGAATGGGCGAAACTGGCCAAGGATAGGTGTGCCAAGCTTGTGGCATCATATTCAAAAAGACTTGAGGCTGTAATTGCTGCCAAAGGTGCATCGACAAAGTATTGAGCAAAGGCTGTGAATACTTATGTACATGTGATTTCTCAGTTTTTTTATTTTTAATAAATTTGCAAAAACCTCAAGTAAACGTTTTTCACGTTGTCATTATGGGGTGTTGTTTGTAGAATTCTGAGGAAAAAAATGAATTTAATCCATTTTGGAATAAGGCTGTAACATAACAAAATGTGGAAAAAGTGATGCGCTGTGAATACTTTCCGGATGCACTGTATATATAATCTGATAAAATTTAATACACTTTACAGTAGGTAAATAGACAATTATGAACTATATTAAGATGAATGGCCTTTTTTTCATGAAAACCTTTTCTTATATTCTTTTTTTATATTTTAATATTGTAAGAGCTAGTCCTAATGTCCATGTTAATTTTCCATAAGTGTTTACTTAACAAGAACAGAATGTTAGTTTTACATACCGTAACTACAGAGATAATTGAAGGTTTTGTTTTATTCCCAATAAGATAACATGTTAATAGAATATTTCCAACACTATGCTAAAATGGTTATATAACTGCAGAATAAGTTCAATTGGAAAGGCAGATTGTTTGCAAAACAGAAAAGTATAAAGGTATACAGTTTTCTGACCACATATACGTAGGTTTATGTTAATGAACCCTGAAATGTAAGCATTTATGTAATGAATTAGTAATGAAAATAGAAACTTATAGAGTATAACTTGGATATGTAAGTCTGAAACTGAATCATCATAAGCAAGAAGTTATTTTTTGTGTGTAGTACCAATTTTGTCTTCATTTTGTGTGAACTGGTTGTCCTTTGCATTTTACCAAAACTTAAATTTTTTTGTGTGGACAGGAGACACATCATACTCAATTTTTGAGCATTTGCAGTAGGTCCAGAATTTTGGAAATACCAAAGAAACACAGCTACGAAATAAATCATTTACAGTATATGCATATAGAGGTCCCTGCTATTTTACAACGCCACCCACCTGAAATCCTAGCACAGTCCCTACCTGTATGGAATTATCCCATTCTCCTCATGTCCATCTGGGGTCTTCTCAGATACCCCACTTTACTCACTCATCTCAAGCATGTGCACTTTAGGTTAGTTGGCAACTGTTTATTAGCTATGTCTGTGTGTTTGTGAAAATGCCTTTAGATGCAGTTTTCTGAGAAAGACTTAGCCTGTTTGTGATTTTCTACTGGAAAACCAGGAAAGTCATGAATAAGTAGCTGGATCGGTACAGTTTATGATAAACACTTTGTTCAGGTACAGTAAATCCAGTTACAACAGTGCTAAGTTTTAAAAGTTGTATGTGTACATGCACAGTATAATATAATTCATTTAAAAGTATTTGAAGTTATTTTTTTCTGAAAAAGTCTGAAAATCATCCAGGAGACTTGACCATATGGCTACTATTAATGTGCCTGAGAATAACTCAGAGTGCAATAGCTTTTGTTGGTCTAGCTGACACCTATCTAAATAGTCAGCATGATCTACTTCATTGACTTTGAGGATAAGCTGTTAAACCTGTTTCTCCTGCTGCTCGTTGATTAATTGCTGTACCGTACCAATAAGGTTGCTTGGCAGGGTCTTATAAAGACCATGCATTAAACTGCTGTAGTGCTTCTCCAAATGTAATTTTGCTTTCGTGTCCAGATTCAAGTGAACAGAAGGTTGAGGGGGTTCAGCCTGCAGATAGCTGGCAAATTGTTGTAATCAGGAAAAAGCAAAAGGTCTGTCAGATAAAATGACCAGTAAGGCTAAGTTTAACAAACTTGATATTGACTGTTACTCCTTGAATGTGACCTATGGCAAGAACTTCCTTACTTTGTGTCTTAAATTTTTTTGTCTCATTTGCAGGGTTTTTGAACTGCATGGAAACAGTTATAAGTGTTATTTTCTCTAAGGGCAGAAACTTTATTATTTGAAAGAATATAAAAAAAATACTTTTTAATGTTTTACATACCTCCAAATTCTATGTTGGAGCAAAATACTGTGCTTGAACCCTACAATTATTTTTTTATTGCTAATTTAAGTGGTAGATTGTGTTTCTTCATCTTGGTAACAAAGCAGCCTAACTTCATTTTAGTGAAGCCACACAATTTAAAAACATGTGACATACTGTACCTATCAATGTATATTTTGAAATTCTATTCATTCTGGACTTGAGTTCTTAGAAAATATTTTACATAACTAATATAAAATAAATGTATAAGGAAATTTTTGTTTTCCCAATTTGCCATCTCTGTCATATCAAGCGTGTGCCTTTGTTGTAATTATTGTATACACAAGCGTTTAAGTCCTCCCGCGTATAAATCGGGGTTTGATTTTACCATAGTATTTCTGGTATTTTATAATGTTGGTCATATAAGTCGAATGTGGAAAACTCACGTTATTGGTCCAAGGATTATGATATGGTAATGCCCACCTGAGAGAGTAACCACGGAGCACACTACGTGACCACATGGTAATACCCAAAGTATTCCGAAGTGATGTTTGCACTGTTTTGTGTTTTTTGTATCTCACCCCCTCATACACCTTTATCGTAAGAGCATCCCTTATCTATG
Source organism: Erpetoichthys calabaricus (assembly GCF_900747795.2). Taxonomy (NCBI): domain Eukaryota; kingdom Metazoa; phylum Chordata; class Cladistia; order Polypteriformes; family Polypteridae; genus Erpetoichthys; species Erpetoichthys calabaricus. The sequence goes on along the minus strand of NC_041394.2, from coordinate 205,198,652 downwards.
ATGGTGCATTCCATCAAAAGAAAATATGAAGCTGGTTTTAAATTAAAAGTTGTTGAAGTGGTGAAAGAAACTGGCAACTGTGCTGCTGCAACAAAATTTGATGTGTCTGAGAAACTGGTGTGAGATTGGAGGAAGCAAGAAGATGGGCGTATAAGTCGGGTCTGATTTTATGATTGATTTTTCGGGTTTCAAGACCCAACTTATACATGAGTGTATACAGTAAGTAGTGAGAAGAAAGGTATTTTAAACGTGAATATGAAAGATCCATAAAGGCAGAAGAACAATCTTAACAATGTCAACTGTCTTACTGAAGTACCAGACAATTTCAAATTTCATAGGCAGTCCTTTAAGTGAAAGGAGAGAGTGAGATTTTCCTTTTGACTGGATATTCAATGTTGAGTTTGTAAAAGAGAAACACAAGACCCATGCTGTTTTTGTTGAATCACACCATGATCTTTCCCAATTTGGAAGTTTGCATTGTGGTAACTGCCAGTAGTCAGCTGTAAAGCTGCAACCATCATTATCTAGTTTTATGTTGGTTATTTGCTATTATTCTATTTTGCTTTGCCATTTTGGGTCCTCAAACACCACCACTTTGAATTCCTGTCATTAGGTCCATTTCACATGGGGAGGTGGTCTCGTGACCCATGATTAATAAGTGCAACGGGATTAAAGGAAGGCTTTGATTTCTTTTTCTTATCCGATCTGTAAATACCAAAACCCCAAAAGAAAAGAGAAAAAAAAAACAGCCTTTTTTGCCTGTTACTTACTATTTTGACCATTTTTCTTCTTTCAACCTTTGATTACTGGTTCTTGTTTAGGCTTTGGCTTCATCCATCCATCCATCCATTGTCCAACCCGCTGAATCCGAACACGGGGTCACAGGGGTCTGCCGGAGCCAATCCCAGCCAACACAGGGCACAAGGCAGGAACCAATCCTGGGCAGGGTGCCAACCCACCGCAGGGCTTCATTTTGTTACTGATTTTTTAATTTGTTTTATTTTCTTATGTGCATCTTCCGGTTATGCTATAAAGTTTGTATGTACAGGAACTACCTCTGCAAGTGGAGTGCTTAAAAGTGATTTCAGCAGAGTTCTCTCTGGCTCTCATTCACTCAGCTCCCACCCTTTAGTAATAAACCACCCCTCCACTCCACAGTGCAAAAGCTGCTGACTACACCAAGTGTTTTGTCACAGAATCACACCAAGATCCTTTCAGTTTGGACAGTTGCAATCCTATTGCTCAAAACAAAAAGGAGCTGCTTTTGAAGGCCTTTGTAATACAAACATTATAGGTTTGCAGCTGACCACCAGTATTTACCACAGTGCATATTGGGACAGGTCGTGGTGTGATTCCACAACAAAACACAAACCTTCACTGCTACTTTCTTTTTATACCATTGAGAACTCCTCCACTTTAGGAGTTTGAGAGACCAGGCTATCTAATAGAGATGGTCAGATTACTACTGAGCAGCACCAGATTGGAAAAAGAATCCTATCTTCTTACAGTGAATTATTGTAGGTCTACAATAATGCAAAGGTTCAGGAAATGCATCCTTTTATATAAGAGTTATAGTATGCTGTAGCTCCAAAGTGAAATGTACTTTATAAATAAAGTGAAATTTATATTTAACATGTGTCCCTTGTATGCCTTAAATCTTTACTTGCCTGAGACAAAAAAATACCAGTTGAAATATTGTCTTACTTTTACTATTGCATTGTAATAAAAGCATTTGCAAAAAATGTAACACAGAAGTGTGGTCTGGAATTTTGATAAACTGTTGTGGGCACCTATTTTTTGCCAAATACTTTAGTTCAGGCGTTAAATGAACTGTGCTACCCCTCTCCCAGGTTTGGACAAAATTATTTTGGAACACGTTTGTTTAATGAATTTGTGTTCTAAAAATACTTGGATCAAGATAACTATACTAAACAATTCACATCATAATGACATAACAGTACATCCATTTATTTACACTTACTCTGCTTTGTATTTAAATGCTATAAACATAAATAAAAACAAAAGATTTTTGTAGTTTTCAAATGATCTTTTGCATTCATTTCAAAATGGTTATGTATTGATTATGGGTTTTCTGCGTCACTCCGTGGTATCTGTGCAACGTGGCTGCAGAGAGCTTAAACAACTCGGCACATCCACATAAAAAACGACAAGGGGTGAGTGAGCTTTCTTGAAGGCTTTTACTGGACGTACCTCCAGTTTATATTTTCAGTTGTAAACTGAAATATATACAAAAGAAACATACAAGTATATACAGGTGTACAACCAAAGACAGTTAAGAATTATTTACAAAACAACACATAGCAGACAGTGTACATTAAACAATAAAGCTTTAAACGACACTTACAAGACGAACAATTACCACAGTTGGATCAAGACAAAGAGAAGCGTGTAAACAGAGGTTCAAATTGCTGTGTACCACAACTAACCAGGCCCAGCGGTTTATATACCCTAAAGAAACGTTTTGGACAAGACCGAAACAAGAGATAAAGGGGTGCCTACGTGAGACACATGGGGTGTATTGTATTCAAATGTTTATTATGAGACCTATGTGCTTTACGTGAGTTTCATAGACTTTTATAGCACCACTGTGAGTGTGGGACATGACTGACTGGTGTGTTAATAAATGACAAGATGAAGGGGGACCATAGCTCAACAAATAACCGCTAACAAGATGTGGGGCAGAACAATGGGCTTGTTGGGGAGTCTGATAGTTATATTTCATTTTAGCTTTAAGATATTAAAAAGCATTTCAAGATGTTAAAAATATATGCATGATAAACAGATTAGACTGTGATTTTTCTTTAATCTCTAATAGAAACCTGCTCAAACCACAGAAAACTAGAAGTGTTAGTTGAGGAAAGGCAGAGAAGAGGAGCTTGCAAAGAAGAAACTTTGCACTGCACAAAAGGATTCTAGCAAGATTATATTTTAAGAAAATTCCAGACATTTAAAGTAGTAAAATGGACTTTCCACTTGCATAAAAAACAAGACTCTTGAACCACTGGATACCTTTGATTAATAAACATGTACTAATATGGTCTCTCAAAGTGGCATTAGACAGAAAGGGGCTAGGGGTGTTTACCTTGGTCTTCACAGGCTTTAAAAAGTCAGCAGCTTCATAGAGAAGCAAGAAGAACCAGAAACAGGTAATGGGAAGAACACAGTCACCAAGAAGATTCATACTGCAGAAATGTTAACCTTAAGAGACTGAATCATCTATGGCAGTTGCTCAGTCATCCAGGATGTTTGGTGTAACATCCATTTGCTTTCTATCTGCTTTTGGCACATAATATCAATATTAAAGACTATGATGACTGAATAAAATATCTAAACCTACCCTCTCCCCTTATCTTGTCACTCTGTTGTGCCACATTTGGTGTTAAGAGGTAGGAGATGGGGACAAAAAGCTGCAGGATAAATCAACTCTGGATGAAGTTTGACCAGAGTCCCTGGTACAAGTTGCCTCTTTCCAAACCAGGTGAACACAAAGATATGAGGACAACAGTTGGTGTGGGTGTTTTGTTTGATTAGAGTTTATGTGGGACATCCTGAGGGTTCGCGGGATCCCCTCGAGGTTGCTGGATATCATGGCTGTACACTGGTACTGTGAGTGCTGTGTAGAGTGGAGGCAGAACCTCTGTGTTTTTCCCAGTTGAATCTGGGGTTCATCAGGGATGTGTACTTGCTCCTACTCTGTACCATGCTTGTATGGACTGGGTGTTGGGCAAGGTCATGGGGTCCAGCGGCTGTGGGGCATCTGATTCACGGATCTTGACTTTGCTGACGATGCTGTGATCTTCGAGGAGTCAATGGAGGCTATAATCGGGGCGCTCAAGAGACTGAGTGAGGAGTCTGAGTGTCTGGGCTTGCGAGTGTCCTGGATAAAAGCCAAGATCCAGGCCTTTAATCACCTCTTGGGCACAGCCATCAGCAGTGTATCTGTTTGCGGAGAGAGTGTCTACCTTGTCGAGAGGTTTACTTACCTTGGCAGTGACATTCATGTCACTGGTGACTCTTCCTGTGAAGTCAGTAGACGGATTAGAAGGGCATGGGGTTCATGAGGTCGCTGGAAAGGGGTGTGTGGTGCTCCCGATAACTATGCAAAAGGACGAAGGTTCAAGTCTTTAAAGTCCTGGTGCTTCCTGTCTTGCTATATGGTTGTGAGACATAAACGCTATCCAGTGACCTGGGACGAAGACTGAACTCTTGGTACTGTGTCTCTCTGGAAAATCCTTGGGTACCGTTGGTTTGACTTTCTGTCGAATGAACGATTGCTCATGGAGTCCTGAATGAGGCACATTACCTGCATTGTGAGGGAGCGTCAGTTACGGCACTACGGCCAGGTGGCGCATTTCCCCAAGGGTGATCTAGCTCGTAAGATCCTCATTGTTGGGGACCCGAGTGGCTGGACCAGGCCAAGGGGCCATCCATGTAACAACTGGCTGTGGCAGATAGAGCGTCATTTCCAGAGGGTGGGACTCGACCGCATGTCTGCCTGGGGGGTTGCCAACTGGGATCCTGAGTTGTTTTGTTGTGTAGTGGGTGCGGCAATGCACTGTACCAGTGCATGCTCCCCAACTTGACTTGATTTGCGGTTATTAATAAAATACTAAAATATCAGATAATTAAATGATTCTGAGTTGCTTTATAATAGAAAATTCTAGTTGTATCTATTATAAGTTCACAATTGTATTGTGACTAAAAGTGAAAGAAAAGCATTTTCATTTAAAAAGGGATACATTTGTCTACATTTTGGCCTTCCATCTTCATTTTTGACCCCCTGAAAACAAAGACTTTTAAAAACCTCGCCAGAGCCTGATACTTTCATAAAAACAAAGCGGCAGCATTGTTTGGATGAGCGAAAACTGAGTTTTCTAAAAAACGATATTCAAATTGCACTCTGCTTAGTTCCTTGCCCTTCTCTAACTGGATTCTGCTTATAACAATGTTTCGTTCACTGTTCACCTATCACGGAAGAAAAACATTTTCCAACATTGCAGGCATAAAAGAGTTCCTTTTCCTGATGCTTGTTTTGCTGCTTATCTGTATGCATCTAAATTGAATTTTCTAAAGTTTGAATTCTGTATACTTGAAAAAAGCTAACTATTTACCCATTGATATAGTTCTGCAATAAATTATGTTGCCATTGTAGTGAAAAATTAAGAGCCCCATGAAAATCAAATTGTAAATAACTCGTTTGACAGTCTTTAATAAAGGTATATTATTTAAACGTATTCTGTTTATTAAAGAGGAGCACATTTCAAAGAAAAATGAAAAACAAGACACTTAATGAAGTGGATGAGTGTAGAATGCAGTCAATCTCAAAATATTACAGGATGAAGACACCGCAATAGTACAACACAGTAAAGTGAAGATATAGACACATATATTTATTTATTTTCTCTATTGAGTTAGTTTTACAATAGTTGTTTGGTAAAAAAGATGCGCTCTGATAGGAGTTGCCTGCTTATAATCCATCTTTTCACGAATGAACGTAAACACTTTTTTTTTAATGTGTTGCTTTAACATTTAAGGTGTTTTTATTTAGTTAGAAGGTGACTGTCACCAGTTCTGAAAACTGTTACTTTCAACTGTAATTAACACATTAATGTGATATATGGGCAATTTCATATGGCTCATAAAGAATCTCTTTATTTGGTTTTGCTGACTACACATAATCAGGGTTTTGTGTGCGCCGATAGTTTTGAAAGTGCGTAAAGCACAAAGGAATTTGATTTTCACATGGCTCTGCATTTTTCACTTCACAGTTTGCCACCGATGCATGCATGCCCAGTGTAGATGAAGGCCAATGTCATATGCGTTTTTTAGGCATTTCAGTGTGGACAAAGATTTTTTGTAAATGATGTGAAAATTCCAGCGTGCACTGAGATTGTTTACTTTTAAAAACTCAGGATTGTGCATAAGTGGGCCCTACAATGAACTAAGGTTACATTCTGGTTTATTTCATGCCTTGCTCCCAGTGCTGTCAGGATAGATTTGGCTCCCCAAGACCCTATAATGAAATGGGTAGTTTTAGAGAATTTAAGAATGAAGGAATTATTTTATTGCCTGGAGTGCATATATATATATATTATATAAATATTGTAATAAGGCACTGGCACAGACTACGCAGAGGCATGTGTAAAACACAGGCTTTTTATTTTTCTTCACCTGTGGGGCACGTCTTCCCCGTGAACCCCACAGGCAATACACAGTCCCAAAAGCACTCAACAGTAAGCAAAACAACTCTTCTTCTGGCACCACCACTCCTCCCAGGGAACCTCATCCTCTTCCTCCCGATTCTGGCTGCCAAGTGGTGGTGGCTGGCCCCTTTTATAGCCCACCCAGTAGTGTTCCAGGTGCTTGACCACCTGGTCCCAATTGCACTTCTGGGTGGGGCTGAAGACTCGTCCAGCCGGGTTGTTGATTCCAGGCAGCACCCCCTAGCGGCCACCCCAGCTCCCAACCAGGCTGTGGAGGACTCCATCTCCCATGGAGCCATGCGGGAGGTTGGGGAATCACCGTCGGTCAGGGAGGCTGCTACCAAGCGTTCTGGGGGAGGTATTGAGCTGCCCATGGTTGCTCCCCCAGAACATATGCAGCAGGGGCGTCCTGGCCGGGCATGGGACCCGGCCGGCCATCACAATATATATATATTTTGTGATAAAGGACACAGTATAGTGCCCGACCCGGCACAGACTCACACTGAGGAACGTGTAAAAAGACAGACATTGTTTTTCTTCAGCTGGAGGGCACATCTCCCCCGTGAACCCCCCAGCCACAACACAGTCCCAAAAGCACTTAAAGTAAATCACACAACCCTTTCTTCTGGCACCACCACTCCTCCCACCTAGCTTCGTCCTCCACCTCCCAATTCTGGCTGCTGAGTTGTGGTCACTGCCTCCTTTTATAGTTCACCTGGAAGTGCTCCAGGTGCTTGATCACCGAGTTCCGGCTACACTTCCGGGTGTGATGAATATGCTGCCCACATGGGCTTAGGAGTCCCAAACACGGCACCCCCTGGCAGTGCCTGCGGGACCCAACAGGGCTGCACCCAGCTTCAATTTCCATGGAGCCCTGCGGGAAACTGAGGCACTGCTCCAACCCAGGGGGGCGGCTATCTAGCATCCAGTGGGAGGTATTGCACTGTCCAAGGCTGCTCCCCCTCAATATAGTGTGCAGGGGCGTCCCAGCTGGGCATATATATATTGTGACGGGTGGCCACTACCATTACTTGGCAGGGATGACATCTGCAAGGAAGGACCAATGGGGAGAGCATCGGCAGGGAAATACCTTCCCTGGGACGCTAGAGGGCAGCTCTCCTTGGTGGTTCTGCCACCATGGATTCCTACAGGGTATGCTGGGAGTTGAAGTTTGGCACAGCCATGTTGGGTTCCATGGGAGCTGCCAGGAGGAGCTGCAGAGCCCTACATTGGGCTCTCACCACACCTGGAGGAGAAAAGGGAAAGGACATAGAAAGGAAGAGAAAGAAGAGAGAAGAAGTATTCTGTGCTTTATGTACTGTGCTGTGGGGAGCAGAGAATAGCACTCCCTAGCTGTAAATAAAACGTGTGTGCTGGACTGGAACTTGCGTCTGCCTATCTATGTACTGTATGCGCCCTGCTGGTCCACAATATATATGTAGATATTAGGGATGTAATGGTACAGATATTTCATGGTTCGGTTCATACAACGGTTTGGGCAACACGGTCCAATATGAGTTTGGTAAAATGAGATTTAAGCAACAAAAAGTTCAAAAGCATAAGGTTTCTTTTCATTTAACAGACAGCAGTAAAAGTTTCCATCCACCAACCTCTGAGGCAGTCTAGTTGATAGTCTACAGCCTGTAGTATATTTAGCAGTAAATGCATAACACACTCCTGTATATATTTTTTACACATTTGAAGAACTGGAATTTTTATTTCCCACTCAGAGAAAATAAACTGGCAGTCACTGTGAGATAGCTTTTGGTAGCATGAAATGTCCATCCATCAGAGAGTGCACTGGACAACTAATTTTTGATCACCGCTCATGGACATTGGTAAAGTGCAGGGACCACTAATGGGCTTATGTGCACAATGGATGGAATGTTTTAATGAGGCTCGAGCACTTTTAAGCCAGGGTCTTCTACCACTGCATATGGTCGTATAGCTAATGAAATGTAAATGCCAAGAGCTTCTGCTTTTTTTTTGGCTATGTATGAAGTTACACCTAGAAGCTGCTTAAAAAACGTGGGGATCAGTAGTTGGACTCCTGTTTTTTTTTTTGCCTAGCTCAGGTGATTGGAACATCTGGTTGATACAGTCGAATATGTGTTAGCACACCATTCTTGTCCGATCTACTGCTGGTACTCCATTGCTATCATAATTTACTGGGTACCCAAAATGTTCCCACAAAGCAGGTGGTTGTTCCAGCTCATCTGAGGCGTTTGTACTCGTCATAGTGTGACTGATTTGCTAAAGGCTTACAGTTTAAAGTTTCCGTGTGGAACTCATGCTTGTAAATTTTGTTCTGAATTATGTTACTCAATCTTTGCACATTCATTGCATATTCTCTGTACAGCTGCATGTACTGAATACACATACTGTTACAGCCATAATTAATATTATACATATATATATATATATATATATATATATATATATATATATATATATATATATATATGTTTACAGATAGAAATTCAGGTGGTGTGTCAGAAACCACAGCGCGCATCCTCTCCATGTCAGGCATTAAAGTGATGCATAAACTGGGAAACACTTTGCAGACAGTTCTTTTTAATGCCAAGGGCATGAAATCTTCAGCAGAAACATGAAATGCAGTATACAATATGCCATGCAGTACACGCCCAGCTATATACATGGGAAAACCATCTAAAACACTCGCAAAACGTATACAAGAACATCACAATGCTTTCAGAAGGAAGGACCCACGCCTCTGATATATGCACATACCAATTCAACCAGGCATAAGTTTGACTGGGATACAAGGGAGGCAGGTATTGATAACATAAAATAAATGAGTCCACTGGTCTGTGCTATAAATTTGTTTTCTGTATGATTCCAATAATTTTGATCATGTTTATTTTGATAAAGTTTATAGATGACTCGGGCGCCGCCGAGAGTGGCAGCCTTTTCAGCAGCTCCTTATACGACTTTATTTTTGTACTTTTATTTTTCTCTTTTTTATTGATCACTCCTATCACTTTATTTTATGTGGATTCATTCCCTGGACACACTTACTTTTACAACGTGGGCATGGATTTTTACACGCCGAGACTCATCTATTCAAGTACTCAACTTCGAGCGCTGAGAACAAATGCCAGTGCCGGTGTGGTTCCCTATTTACCCGACGAGGTAAGAAGGCGGTATCGTGGCAGCAGAGCTGGCACTAAGCTAAAAATGAAGCGGCTTGCGAGAAAGTGGCGTTTTAAGCCTTCGGTGCCTTCTGTGATTCTGAGAAATGTGAACTCCATCTCAAATAAGATCAACGAACTGGCTACGCTGGTGAAAAATGTCAGAACCTACAGAGAATGCAGTTTGTTGTGCTTTTGTGAAACATGGCTAACTACCACCATCCCAGATGCTAATGTGGAGCTACCCGGGTTTAGCACAGTTAGGACAGAGATTCAAGTACCTGCGGGAAGCACAAAGGAGGAGGACTCGCTCTCTATGTTAATACACGGTGGTGTAACTCTGGACATGTTAACGTCAAAGTCTCCACTTGCTGCAGGGACATCAAACTGTTGTCCGTAAGTTTGCGTCCCTATTACTTGCCCAGAGAGTTTGGACATGTCATTGTTGTTATTGTTTACATCCCTCCTCGGATGGACGTGGAGTAAGTGAGTGACATCATCCATTCTGCTGTTGCTAAGTTACAAACGCAGCACCCTGAGGCACTTGTGCTAATTGCTGGAGACTTTAACCATGTGACGCTGGACAAAACATTACCTGCCTTCTCCCAGTATGTGGACTGTAACACCTGGGGAAATAAGACTATTGATTTACTGTATGCAAACCTTAAAGACGCATACAGCACCACCCCGCTGCCTGCGCTTGGGAAAGCAGATCATAACCTGGTTCTGCTTCAGTCTCACTACAAACCAAGAGTGAGGGTCCTACCTACAACCACACGCTCATTCAGGAAGTGGTCCCCTGAGGCAGAGAAGGCTCTGAGAGAATGCTTTGGAACTACAGACTGGGATATCCTGCAGGGATCACATAGTGAGAACATTGAGGAGGTTGTTGACTGCACTACTGACTACATCAACTTCTGTATTGACATTGTAGTTCCAGTAAGAACTGTACGCTGCTATGCTAACAACAAGCCATGGATTACAAGTGACATCAACGGCCTTTTGAACCAGAAGAAAAGGGATTTTAAAGGCGGTGATCAGCATGAACTCAAGCGCGTGCAGAAGGAACTCAGAGTCCAGCTCAGGGCGGCGAAGGAACAGTACAGGAGAAAGCTGGAGCAGAAGTTGCAGAATAACAGCATGAAGGAAGTGTGGGATGGGATGAAGATCATCACTGGCTGCAGCTCGAAGCGGGGTGCCACCATCGAGAGAGACGTGAAGAGAGCAAACCAAATGAACAACTTCTTTAACAGGTTTGACTACCCTAACCCACTCTCACTCTCACCTCGGAGTACTGCACCCTCCACACATCCTTCTGCTGATACCAGCATAGGAGAGACATCCCCACCCACAATTACAACAACGCAGGTAAGCAGAGAGCTGAGAAGACTTCATGCAAGCAAAGCAGCGGGTCCAGATGGAGTATCGCCACGACTGCTGAAGGTCTGTGCATTGGAGCTGGGAGGTCCTCTACAGCGCATCTTCAACCTGAGCCTGGAACAGGGGAGAGTCCCGAGGCTTTGGAAAACATCTTGCATCACTCCAGTCCCAAAGGTATCACGTCCTAGTGAGCTGAATGACTTCCGGCCTGTTGCTCTGATGTCACATGTGATGAAGACCATGGAGAGGCTGCTGCTTCACCACCTGAGGCCACAGGTTCAACATGCCCTCGACCCTCTGCAGTTTGCATATCAGGAGAAGGTGGGAGCGGAGGATGCCATCATCTATATGCTACACCGATCCCTCTCCCATTTGGACAGAGGCAGTGGTGCTGTAAGAATTATGTTTCTAGACTTCTCTAGCGCCTTCAACACAATCCAACCTCTGCTCCTTAGGGACAAGCTGACAGAGATGGGAGTAGATTTATACCTGGTGGCATGGATCGTGACTATCTTAAAGACAGACCTCAGTATGTGCGTCTCGGGAACTGCACGTCTGACATTGTGGTCAGCAACACAGGAGCGCCACAGGGGACTGTACTTTCTCCGGTCCTGTTCAGCCTATATACATCGGACTTCCAATACAACTCAGAGTCCTGCCACGTGCAAAAGTTCGCTGACGACACTGCTATCATGGGCTGCATCAGAAGTGGGCAGGAGGAGGAGTATAGGGACCTAATCAAGGACTTTGTTAAATGGTGCGACTCAAACCACCTACACCTGAACACCAGCAAAACCAAGGAGCTGGTGGTGGATTTTTAGGAGGCCCAGACCCCTCATGGACCCCATGATCATCAGAGGTGACTGTGTGCAGAGGGTGCAGACCTATAAATACCTGGGAGTGCAGCTGGATGATAAATTAGACTGGACTGCCAATACTGATGCTCTGTGTAAGAAAGGACAGAGCCGGTTATACTTCCTTAGAAGGCTGGCGTCCTTCAACATCTGCAATAAGATGCTGCAGATGTTCTATCAGATGGTTGTGGCGAGCACCCTCTTCTACACGGTGGTGTGCTGGGGAGGCAGCATTAAGAAGAAGGACGCCTCACGCCTGGACAAACTGGTGAGGAAGGCAGGCTCTATTGTTGGCATGGAGCTGGACAGCTTGACATCTGTGGCAGAGCGACGGGCGCTCAGCAGGCTCCTATCAATTATGGAGAATCCACTGCATCCACTAAACAGTGTCATTTCCAGACAGAAGAGCAGCTTCAGCGACAGACTGCTGTCACTGTCCTGCTCCAATGACAGACTGAGAAGATCGTTCCTCCCCCAAACTATGCGACTCTTCAATTCCACCCGGAAGGGTAAACGTTAACATTATACAAAGTTATTGTCTGTTTTTACCTGCATTGTTATCAATCTTTAATTTAATATTGATTTTTGTATCAGTATGCTGCTGCTGGAGTATGTGAATTTCCCCTTGGGATTAATAAAGTATCTATCTATCTATCTATCTATCTATCTATCTATCTATCTATCTATCTATCTATCTATCTATCTATCTATCTATCTATCTATCTATCTATCTATCTATCTATCTAGTTAAAATCTCTGAATTGGCGCACTTCCTGTTCAAATACAGGGGAGAAATGCGAGGTGCGGTAGCGACGAGTGGAGCCTCACCTCGGACTGCGCTGTCCCTCACACATGGGGTTGATGCTTGCAATTGGCATGTGCCTGTTGCTGTCTCTCTGTATGTCACCAATATAATGTTTGGAGACACATTGATCATACACCCTGACTTTCCACAGTCTGGCTAATATCTTTAATGAATGTGTGTGACATATTTAGTCTTGCTGATCGGGCATAGAACTGCAGTGAAAAGACACAATGTGAGGCAGACAGTACCATGCCACTCTGAAGGGGTGCATGTGAGCCCAACAAGTGCTTGTTGCTGCTGTTCTTCTACACAGAGACTCTAGGCACCAATAAGTTAGCAATATCAGAAAGTAAAGTGCATTGCAGCGGTCCATTTATTTTTATTTTTTGTTCCGACTGACTGCCAAAATGGAAGATTAAGATTTTTTAAACTAAAGGAAAATAAGGAGGACTTTTACAAGAAATTGACAGTGATTTTCGTGGAGAAGGACAGGTGCATGGATTTCATTTACAATTAAAGGTAAGACCATAAACGGTTTTTAAAAAATAAATTTTGACCTTAAATAAAATATTCTTTTGCTTTTCCTGTTATCCTTTTGTTGAACAGTCTGTATTAAAACTGATTAAATAATAAAGAATTAAAAGCTTTTAAAAACTAAAAATATACTAAATACTTTAATTAAGGTCAAAATTGAAACCCGTTTTTTTTTTTGTACACCACTCTATACTTTCATTTGTATTGAATCAGTATGAATTGTGAAATTGCAATGGCAAACTTAGAACACATGGAGGGTGCAGAGCAAATGCGCTCTCTCCGCTCTATCTCTCTGCTATAAATGTAACGTTCTTTCTTAGCCAAATGTGTACCTTACTTATGTGTGTGTAAAGAATTCTGATGAAACAGCATAACCAGGAATGTGCATGCTGCCAACTGAATAGTGAATAAGCTCCTCTTTTGCGTTCATATATTTGTAAATCTGACTCTGAAGGACTGTGGTGGGTTGGCACCCTGCCCAGGATTGGTTCCTGCCTTGTGCCCTGTGTTGGCTGGGATTGGCTCCGGCGGACCCCCGTGACCCTGTATTCGGATTCAGCGGGTTGGACAATGGATGGATGGATGGACTCTGAAGGAGTCAGTGCCTCACCAGCTATGAACCTCACCGCACGTCACTGCTGGGACACAGTGCAAGTGAGATTCAAAGAAAATACTAACGGTGCCAAGGAGCTGGCTGAATTGTGGCTATCAAATGAAAACACCATTAACAGACATTTGGACATGAACCCAGTACATCCCTGGCTTAAAAAGAAGAACATCCAAATAATAAAATATACTTCAAGACTAACACCCTCTGAACTCCACTTTACTAGTCCACCCATCTTGCACCCCCCACTTCATCTTTTTCTATATATTGCCTTTGATTCATGTATGTCTAATCATTTTCCTCTGATGATGATACCTGATAGGTGTCAAAAGCTCAGGAATAAAAGACTATTTTAAGATATGTGATTCATTTTCTACCTTCATCGATTTTTATCTGTAAATATGCAAACTGTATCACAGACGTTTGCTTCAGTTAAAAAAAAAAATATTATATATATATATATATATATATATATATATATATATATATATATATAAATATATTGTCATAGATAGCCGGGGTCCTTGCTGAGACGCCTCTTCACTGAGAGGACCTGGGGAGCAAGTGTGGTCAGAACATTACCTCCCCCGGGAAGCTAGATGGCAGCCCCCATTGGTTGCAGTAGTGCCTCGGACTCCCACAGAGCTTTGTGGGAGATGGAGTTACAGCCCTGTTGGGATTTGGGGGCACTGCCAGGGGATGCTGTAGCTGCTCCTGACCCCGTATGGGTGGTTATTTCACCATACCCGGAACTGAGATATGGTGTTTGGCAAGGCTCAGTAGTGGGACCTTTACTATTTTCACTTTACATGCTTCCAGTAAGGATCTATCATTAGAAAACATAATATTAATTTTCACTCATATGCAGATGACATCCAGTTATACTTTTCTTTTAGACCAAATTAGGTTTCTCCAATGTTGTCTTTAATTAGTTGTATTAGTGAATTAAAGGAGTGGATGGATGAGAACTACTTGTCCTTAAACACCGATAAAACAGAGATGTTAATTATTGGAGGGAGTGATGCTGATCACAACAATATTTTGTCATCATTTAACTCAGTTGGAATCAACCTGCAATCTAGGAGTTATCTTTGACTCTAGCATGTCATTTAAAGAGCACATTTCAAAGCTGTCTAAATCATGTTTCTTCCATCTTAAAAATGTTGGAAAATTAAGGTGTTTTCTAAATAAGAGGAATTCTGAGAAATTAATTCATGCATTTATTTCTAGTAGGAATGACTACTGCAATTCAGTGTTCAATGGATGTTCAAACTGTTTTTTATACAGCTTCCATTTAATCCAAAATGGTGCTGCAAGAAGTATTACAAGAACAAGAAAATCTGAACACATCACTCCAGTTCTTAAATCCTTAGTTTAAGTTTAGGGCTGACTTCAAAATCCTCCTTTTAACATATAAAGCCTTAAATGGCCAAGGTCTGGCGTACTTGTCTGAATTTATCACAACGTACAAACCAGAATATAAATGTTAAGATCTCAGGATGCCGGTCTGCTTATGATTCCAAGGATTAATAAAATAACAGTGGGAGGTTGAGCTTTTAGTTACAGGGCCCCTAAATTGTGGAATGGTCTGCTTGCTACTATAAGAGATGCCCCTTCGGTCTCAGGTTTCAAATCTTGGCTGAAGACTCACTACTTCAGTTTAGCATATCCTGACTAAAGGTGCTGATTAACTGTACAGACTGAATCTCTGATGTTAGTCATTAGCACTAAAACATAAATAATATGATAGTTATAATTTGTTACTAATCCTCACCTGTTCTGTTTCTCTTCTTGGCACTCAAATGTAGCACTTGGTGACACTGCCCACCTACCAAGTTGTTCTGCCTGCATAAGGTAAAGTCATCTCTGATGCAGGATCACAGGAATCTTCAGGTAGAGGGGTCTTTTCATCGGATTGGCTGGCCCAACTCAGCCTGACTCAGCTGTGGAATGGCCAATAGGGGGAGGCATCTTGATGGCCAAGGTCTCCAGGACTCTGAACAAATCCAAATCGTATTATGTAATATCATCTACTGATGAATTCTGCTCTGTACTTGTAATATTTCTATTGCTCAATTAAATTGTATTGAGGATTACTTGTGTTCTGTTCTATGTATTGTATTTACCCATTTTTTGACACCCACTGCATGCCCAACCTACCTGGAAAGGGATCGCTCATTTTTTCCCTACAAGGGTTTTTTTGGGAGTTTTTCCAGTCTTCTTAGAGAGTTAAGGCTGGAGGGCTGTCAATAAGTTGGGCCTGTTAAAGCCTATTGTGGCACTCTTTGTGTGATTTTGGGCTATACAAAAATAAATTGTATTGTATGTAGTTGAAGCTGAAACCTTCATGATCTTCAAGGGGAATCTGGATGAGATATTGGGCCAGCTTAACTATTAGACAAACAGACAAGGTTGATAGACTGAATGCTCTCTTCTCATTTGTCAGATTTCTCATGTTAGTTCATATGATCTGTTCTGGAAATGTCTTTATGGCTACCTAGTCTACACTTTATTTTTATGAGAGAGATATGAAAGGATTAATTGTCCTCTTAAAAGAGCCCTCAGAATTTACCAGAGTGTTATTGAGGAAACCACTGGAGATTCATTGTTTGGAGAGTTCTGATCTGCTAATAACAAAGGGTTGTCAGTTGCAAGTTCAATAGGCAAGGCACAATGATGTTAGCTCCAAAATAAGAGGAGCATTGTTCTTATGAGATTTTGATAGTAATAGTGTGCAAGAAATTATTATTAATGAAGAAATAATCAAATCTTTGGTAACCATGATGTACTGAAAAGAATAAGAAGAAGGAATATTCTATTAAATTTTGATATAAAAATCTTCATGGGAATGGTAGATTGATATCCATGATAAGCTGGCTAATTGTCTTTGCAGTTTTAGATGTTACGGTTGTTGTAGTTGAGGATCTATCCAAGTC
This sequence comes from Erpetoichthys calabaricus, assembly GCF_900747795.2. NCBI lineage: Eukaryota > Metazoa > Chordata > Cladistia > Polypteriformes > Polypteridae > Erpetoichthys > Erpetoichthys calabaricus. Next base: position 205,182,160 of record NC_041394.2, on the reverse strand, counting down.
CAGATTTAAAACACAATTAAAATCTCCAGCCATTATAATTTTATGAGTGTTAATATTAAGAACTAATGTAAACAAATTTTACATAACTTCTCTGTTGTCCATATTAGGTGTATATATGTTAACCAGAATTATTTTAGATTCAAATCAGTTTCCTATCATCGTGACCTAGTATAGTTCAGGATTGGAAACTATGTTGTTTGCTACAAGTTGGATTGTTTCATGGATTAAAAATTCTCATACTTCTGGATCTGGATTAGAGGTTTTTATTCTCACATAAACTGCTAGAGCATAGTAAAATTCTTGTGCTATAGTTGCAAATGATAGGCGGATGCTTTTTTGTATTTCCAGCTTAATCCAGCTAGAGCACCTCTGTCAGGTCTCGCAAGAATTTCATTTCATAAATTTAAAGCTGGAACTGTGGATATCTAAAGCACTGTGTAGTGTGTTTTTTCTTTAAAAATATGCATAAAGATTACACTTTCTGCCTGTACAGTATGGCATGAGAATTTCCACAACTTCATTACCTTTGATGTAAGAGCTAATCTTTTTACCCACACGGGCGTGAAAACTGCAATAGAATTTTCCAAACCAGTTTTGACTGTAGGTGTTAGGTAATAATACCTTTACTCACTGTGGTGTTATGGGTCCACAGCTCTTCCAGCAAAAGCCAGTTCCTTTTTAAATAATCGCCACGCTCGTGACTTAGCGAGGGGGGCGTGGTAGCTGTAGCGAGCTGCAGGCTGATCTGCGGTGTGGGCGTTTCTCACCTAAGTGCACAGGTGAGAGACTGCCCACATCCGTGATTGTTCCTGTGGCTAATGGGCTGCAGCTGCTATGTCCTCTCCGCATATAAAGAGAAGCACGAGCCGGTTAGAAAAAAGAGAAGTAAAAGAGAAGGAAACGGAGGTGGCAGAAGGAAGCAGGAAAGAAGGCGGCAGGAAGGAGAAAGCTGGTGCATATGAGCGTGTGAACGCTCGCAGGCAGCTGTGTGGAAGCCTGGGTGTTAGGCCGACACCCAGGAGTCGTAGTAGTGGTCGCTCCCGCTGAGTGAACGAGTAGCGGGGGTGACCAGTGAAGGGCAACTGGCCGCGTAAGGCCAAGAAGGCAGCGGTAGTCGGGAGGCTTGGATGTAGGAGTCCCAATGTGAGTGTCCTGGCCCTTGGGATTAAAGCCAAGTCTCGATCGGGAGAGCGGAACTGAAGCCAGGGATCGGGGAGCATCCAGATCAGTTATGTAGAGAGAGGGCCAGCTGCAAAAAGGGCGACTCTCCTGTTGTATGGCCCAGATGGGAGAAGCAGGAGAGCTGCCAGGTAAAAGACACCGTGCTTTTGATTGGTTTTAAAGAGACTGCCTTCAGCATTGTTTTAACCTCGTTTTAAAGGAATGCTCTATTTATTGATTTTAACCTCCACGTTTGTTCATTTGGTTTTTCACTTGCTTTTTGAGGATTATTTATTTATTTAATGAAGACATTTGAACTGCACTGTTGCACTTTGGATTTGTTGTTTAAATAAAAGTACTTTTGCACAATTATACATCATCCCCTTGCTCAAGTGTTATTGCCTCACTGTCTAGCTCATCGGTGACATTACCAACGGTGTTTGGTTCAAGAGCTCCCTAACAGGAGATGGGAGCATGTTGCAGAACCCGCATCGTCACACTCACACTCACAATAGTGAACCTGAATCTGCATCTCAACCAACTCTTGATCAAAAATAGCCTATGGAAACATAATTTATAACAAATTTGAGATTGATGATCTTTCTTGGCAATACAAGTTAGAGATAACTTATTTTTTCCTTAACTGGAGTTTTTTAGGCACAACTATATTTAAATAGAGATATGTAAGCAAAAGAAGATGCATTTAATTTTTTTTTAGTTAAAAGACTTTTGTAGATAAAGCCAAGAAGCAGGGATGAAAGATATGAAAATGCACAGGCTGTCTACATAATTTGTTCTACATTTATCCTCGACTATACTGTTTATGGACATATTTTTAGATTACAGAAGAAAAATTCTTTATGATTTGTTATATTTATGTTATTGGATATTTTTGAGATTTAGTTAGCATGTACTGTTTAGTTTTTCCAACTTCTTCAATTGTATGTATTTGACATTTTGGACCAGTGAGAACACAAACAGAGGCAGGTAAACTGAGAGATCAAAAAATAAAAGGTGAGAAAATATGTGAATAAAAAACACATATATGCTCACAAATTATATGAAAGTAGCATGTAAATATTACAAAAACTATATTTAAAATAAGACTTGGTTATACAAATATAATAATCTATAAACGCAAACTGCTCCAACCAACTGAGTAGCAGGCTTTTTGATCAGGCTGACAAGCACCCCACTCGTATCCACCCCTCTGTGATAATGTAAGTCTCTACAAAATCACTATTTGAGTAGACCAAACATTACATTACACATCAATCTATAAAAATATTTACTAAAATGAATGTTAATTTTCCTGATTAAATTATAATAACATTTCAATTATAAAATACTCAGACATGAAAAGAATGTGACATTCACTGAACCAAAGATGAATTATAACGCGACTACAGCTATTCTGCATATCATTGACAGGCTGCTGTCACTGCACTGATGTGCACATTTCCATTACCAAAGTAACAGAACATTTGAGGTTAGCTTTAATGCGCAGAAAGGACAAGATATTTGAAGTGCTCTTGACTACAGATTACAGAGTTGTACTCCCCCCCGACTGTGCTTGACGTGTGCTTTGTTCAATTTTTATTTCGGTAGCATACTGTCACATTATCTGATCAAGGAAGCACTGACCTTGTAGTATAGATGTATGACAGATATAACAGAACTGATGGATGATCCATGCCATAGATGAAAAAAATCTGTTATATTCATTTGACAACATCTAAATAATATATTGGATGTTACCTTTGAAATAAACAGAAAAAAGTTCAGTACTGATATTGGTTAAATTGATATAAACACTAAAAAATATTAGAAAAGTCATTCTTATTTCATAATAATCTTGTACGCTATGTTTATTCATGCTATAGGTGAAAAAGACTTGTAGATTCAATAAAATGAGATATGCCTTTGATTTTCCCTTTGACAATATTTTACAACTTCAATTAAATGACATATTGTCCAGAATCTCAATATTGTTAGAAATACCTCATTTATACCAGCAAATGCAATTTTTGTATTTCTTATTAATTTGTTTTAAGTCTTTTATTTCACGAACAGAGGTTGGTGAATCTGACAAATAATGATCAGTAATTTAAAAATTTATTTCTAATTTCAAAAAGTAGCCTTAAACATAATTTAATAGGGAAAGATAAAGTGCCCATGCTTTTCCAATAGGAGTAACTTTTATTCTCAATCAATCAATTTACTACAGTCAACACATATCTTATATGTTTTATATACGGCGTGTTGACTGGTTGTCGTGTTGGCTAGAGACCGACAATAGAACCCAGAAAGGTGTTAAGAGAAAAAGAGCAAAATGCACAATGACAGTAGGAATACAATTGGACATGCCACCGCAGGTAAAAAAGCACCATCAGGAAGCAGTAAGGCTTGTAAATTTACTCTGTACATTAGAAAGGTAACAAAAAGAGACATCATTACTTAGGAGATGCATGGAACATTATCATATAAATCCCTGTCCTTTACTGTATATGCAGCTGTTGAAAGGGTAACCTAGACCAGTGTTCTTCAACCTGTGGTCCGCGGACCGATGCCAGTCCACAGAAAATTTCTGCTGGTCCGCGAAAAATTTTGACCGAATCATGTACATGCACAGTTCTGTTCACGAGTATATAGCGCAGAAGTTAACTTTTGTTTGAACCATGATTTATTTAAATATTTACTAGCCCCAATACAACGCCTCTCATGGCTATTTTTCATACTACTTTAGATCGTGTTTCCAGATTTCTCCATGCATTTGAGACTTCTAAGGCGCTGGTCTCCAATAAATGACGTTGACTGCGCCATGTCAGATGCTTGTTCGGTAGATGAAGTGTGCGGCTGCTCGTCTGCTGATAACACATCACACAATTTTTATTTTATTGCTCATACGTATTGTTTTCTAATATTTTGTTGTAGTATTTCAGAAAACAGGTTATTTCTTTCATAAAATTTTTATTTAATTTTTAATTTGTACGGCCTACAAAATGGAGACAAAAAAAGTCAAACAGCAAAATCTTTTAACGTTCTTTAGTAGAGGCAAGGGCAATATTCAGGAGAAAACTAGTGATGGTGCTGAAAGAATGCCAAGTACTAGTGCTTCAAGTTTAGGAGAAACACAGAAAAATAAATACGTTGATACTTCGGAATGTGAAATACAAACCAAAAAGAGAAAAGTAAACTATGTTAGGCATTACGATAAAGAGTATTTAAAGCTTGGTTTCATTGTAGCCCCTGGCAATGAACTATCGCCACGGCCTTTGTGTGTAGTATGTTCCGAAATTCTATCAAATGAAGCTATGAAACCTTCCAAACTTGCTCGTCATTTGCATTTGAAACATAGAGATTTTACTGATAAGCCACTGGACTTTTTTGAAAGATTACATGACCAGATAAAAATGCAGAAAAGTCAAATTAAAATGATGACGACTAGTGACAAGTCGCTGCTTCAAGCGTCTTATTTAGTTGCGCTTCGAATAGCTAAATCGAAAAAACTGTTTACTATTGGTGAGGAGTTAGTAAAGCCTTGCATCTTAGATGTTGTACGAGAAATTTTAGGTACTCAAGCTGCTGTAAAACTAGAGGCCATACCGCTTTCGGACACCACCATTATGAGAAGAATAGTTGAGATGGCCACCGATATTGAAAATCAAGTTGTAGAGCAGATAAAGAAATCGAGATGTTTTGCGATTCAACTTGATGAATCAACTGACATGAGTAATCATGCTATCCTACTTTGCTTCATGAGGTATAGTGAAGAAGAAGACATAAGGGAAGAACTTCTTTGTTGTCTCGATTTACCTGGACGAACCACTGGTTCAGAAATATTTAATGCTCTTGATGAGTATTTTCAAGCGCAGGGCGTAGACTGGAGCAAATGCATCGGAGTGCGTACTGACGGTGCTGCGAGCATGACTGGACGTCGCTCAGGAGTAGCTGCGAAAATAAAAGAAGTCGCGCACCCTGAAATTTTGTCCACTCACTGTATGATCCACCGAGAGCACCATGCAGAAGTGAGGTGGTTATCGAGAGGAAGGGTTATTTTGCGCCTTTTTGAACTGAGGGAAGAAGTAAAGCAGTTTTTGTGAGAGCGAAAATCTGAACTGGAGCCTTTGTTGAATGAAGAATGACTGGAAAAGCTTGCTTACATGGTGGACATATTGAGTTTGCTCAATGAAATTAATATTTCTCTGCAAGGGTCATATACAAATATTTTTACTTTAAGAAATAAAATGGATGCGTTCAAAACGAAGATAGCTCTTTGGAATAGTTGCTTAGAAGAGGAAGATATAGAAATGTTTCCACTTTTGGAAGAATTTTTGATTGCTGCTGATGTCAACCAGAAAGTCATATTCAACATAATAAGTCAACATTTAAGAGCATTAGCTGAAAATTTTAATAATTATTTCCCTGAAAATGAGGATCCTCGTAAAGGTTACCTCTGGATTAATAATCCATTCTTGGAAGATATAAAGTCATGTGCACTTGATCATCGTGAAAAAGAAAAGCTGATCGAGTTGTCTTCTGATGTCACTCTGGTGTCCAGACATAAAATGCAATCATTGTCTCAATTTTGGAAATCGCTAGAAAAAGAATATCCATCTTTGAGTTATAAAGCTATCAAATTATTGGTCATTTTTTCGACTTCCTACTGTATTTGTGCGAAAAGACTTTTTCAGCCATGTCAATAATAAAAACCAAATAGAGAAATCGAATGGATGTTAATGCAGCGCTTCATTTCTCAGAAACAACTCTGCAGCCATGTATATCAAATTTTCTAACAAAGAAGCAGCAACCGATGTTGCACTAAAAAATTGTAATTGTATAACTGTATAACATATACCTATATAATAATAAAATACTATCTATATTGTTTTTTATTTGTGTTTTAGCTTTCAGCCGGTCCACAAAATATTTATCTTATTTTCACCGGTCCGCAGGTGCAAAAAGGTTGAAGAACACTGACCTAGACTGATGCGATGTTGCTCTTATGTCATATTCATGTTACCATGAGATATGTGACACCATAACAGCAGCAACCTTCATAAAACTGAAAAAAGTTCTGAGCCAGTACAGGTTTTCAAATGTACCACACTGTTCATGCATGTTATGTTAAGAGGGAACTTTCCACAGGTAAATTATGCCATCTCTAACATTCAGAGCAAAATGGCTCCTTTGGAGGCTGAAACATCTTTTAGGTTTGTTTGCTCATACTTGACTCTGCACTGTAGGGCTAGGTCACTTTCAGTGGTTTTGCTTTTTTGATGAGTTACATCCAAAAAGTACAACCTCACTAGAATTGGAGCAGCAGCCTCTGATACACAAACCTACTTTTCTTCTACTCTTATTTCTCTGTGTATCAGAGAATAAATGACTGTTATTTACTCCATACCTAATGTTATATTTTGAAAATGTATTTTATAACCTGTTAAGCTCCTCTAGTTTGTAAAATAAAAAATTGTGAACATGTCAGTTACCTTACTAGGGCTACATTTGTAATATATGACCATCTCCTTAAAATCTAGTTCCTTTATGGATATAATGGTATCAGAATATGCTATAAATGGATGACTAGGGTGAAGGGGCTTTTGTGAGAGCTACACATTAAAGACTGAAAATTACACATTTCTGTCCAATCATAATCCACAGTTTACTTTATTTCAAAAATATGATTTCAGTCATATCACCAGTAGCTCTCCTAGAATCAGACCAGACATAACAGCATGTGTCTGTGACCAGATCTTGAGGATCTCCCACATTCCTCAGGAACTTCTGCAATAACAAGACAGGTAGAATAGAGTGACTCTGAACAAAAAGGCACAATAAACCCTTTAATCAGAGTCAGAATATTTAGGTTGTATACCTTGGTCTTTAGTTTAGACAGGAAATGTGTACTTTAAATATGTTATGATAAAGAGGTGTTCTTAAGTGGTTGTGGATTCAGAGTTTAAAAGTAAGATAGTATGGGAGATTAACAGCAACGTGTGTGGTGTAGAGAAAGGTGACTATTAGCTTAGATAGTATGTAGGCTGTCTATACATGAGTTAACAGCTAAAGCCTACTGTTTAAGTCTTTAATCATTTGTGGGTTGGCTATGATGCAGGAATGGTACAAAAGCATTTTACAAAAGCATGTATCTCAAAATACTTTAGGTGCTGAGTAGATGTTCACAGTGTAATGCAGAAAAAAGATGGGCTATGGAGATGTCTGAAATTCATAAGACATCTTAAAAAGTAAAGGCCTTGGTGAGAATTCTTGACAGTAGCTAAAATATGTCCAGTTTGCACATTGGTGATGGTAACTCCAAGGACATTTAAAGCTGCTTTCTCCAGAGCATCATCTGTATTGCCAGTGGGAGTGTGCCATACCTCCTGAAATCTATGACCAACTCTTTAATTTTGCTGTTATTAAAGGAGAGATTATTTTCCTGGTGTCTCTGTGTCAGATCATGCCTAGAAGGAATAGGCTGTGCATTCCTAAGATGAATATACAAACTATTTTATCCAGTTGTTCACAAATTTTTATCACATACAATTTTAAAATTATTTGTAATCATTTTAGGAGTACATAAGTCAAATACAATTTATTGGCATGTGTGGTAAGTAAAATGAAATTCTTACTTGCATGTCTCCTCAGAATAGACATACATATATTAAATGCATACCATTTTATGGGTAGAAATGAAATATTCATCATGAGTGAGAACAGAAAGATTAATTTTATTAATAGCTAAATAATATTACCATTGCACTATACTTTGTACATGCATCATGGGATGGACTATAATGAAATCATCAAAGAACAGATATCTTTTTCAGCTAACATATAAAAGTGACTATCTCAAATTTCCAAATAAAATCTCCCTTTCCATTCTTTGAGGGAAATGCCATGTAAAACAATTTAAAGCTTTGTTTCACTGACACAGTGTAATCTCTGATAAATCCTTTCATAAAGGTAAAAGATGAAGTGTGTAAAATTGCATGATTTATTATCTTCCTGAATTTCAATTTCCAGGGAAAACATACTCCCAAATGAACCAGTGTCAACTCAATGACAACTCTCTAAGCTCTGAATTAATACACAGTGTAAAAGAGAATGTGGTGCAGGCTGCCAGGACTGATTAATGTTAAGCTTGTCTGTCTCTGTCAGTTCAGTGCAAGTTAATTAGAGCAAGTACGCTGAAGTCAAATACTTCATACATTATTGGACAGAGAGTCAATTCACCTTTTTACCCTTATGACCTTTGAGAACCTTATAGGTTGCTAAAGATATACCTTATTGCCAGTGTTTATCCCATCTTTTATAATATGTTGATAGATAGATAGATAGATAGATAGTATCTATCTATCTATCTGTCTATCTATCTATCAACATATTATAAAAGCCAAGTATTATTCCCTTTTCTTAAAATATACTTGAATGGTATTTGCAATTTTCTTCCATAAAAATATCTACAATAGCTATGTTTTTTGTTAGTTATGTTTTTCTGGGGGGCGGCACGGTGGCGCAGTGGGTAGCGCTGCTGCCTCGCAGTTGGGTGATCTGGGGACCTGGGTTCGCTTCCCGGGTCCTCCCTGCGTGGAGTTTGCATGTTCTCCCCGTGTCTGCGTGGGTTTCCTCCGGGCGCTCCGGTTTCCTCCCACAGTCCAAAGACATGCAGGTTAGGTGGACTGGCGATTCTAAATTGGCCCTAGTGTGTGATTGGTGTGTGGGTGTGTTTGTGTGTGTCCTGCGGTGGGTTGGCACCCTGCCCAGGATTGTTTCCTGCCTTGTGCCCTGTGTTGGCTGGGATTGGCTCCAGCAGACCCCCGTGACCCTGTGTTCGGATTCAGCGGGTTGGAAAATGGATGGATGGATGTTTTTCTGGGTTATCTTAAAATTAAAATACATTAATAAAACAAAAATGAACTAGAACATTCTATAATGTTTACAAATATTATAACAAAGATCAAATAATCAAAATACACAATATTTCAACACATTAAAAAAACTGTTAAGTTAATGTATGCTTGTAATGAGCTGTATTTAAAGTTTAAAGATCAACTTATGGCAGAAAAGGTTAGTCAAGATGCAAGGCAATGATGTTTCGTGTTGCTATCAATACGTTCATGAAGTAGCACTGGAAAGGGGACGAATAAAACACAGACAAATGACAGATGAGCTTACCATATTCAAATATATAAGAATGGATGATGAAAAGGTTATTTTCTATGTTTGTCCATCCAAACATCTACTTTCCTAAACTTCTCTTTCCATTGCAAGGAATGTTAGTTCACTAAAAGGCATGCATACATGCACACACACTGATCATAAGCCAGTCAACTACATAAAATAACACACACACACACACACACACACACACACACACACATATATATATATATATATATATATATATATATATATATATTTAAAGAGGAGCATAAATGTACTGCTGGGATGTCAATACAAAAGAAGGAAAACAGTGCAAATTACTAAAAAAACACAAACGCACCCAAACTTGGGAATAGACTTAAAACTGAAGGCCTTATACCTGAGCTGTGAAGGGCTTGCTTCAAAAGTGAATGCCTTCCAAAATCACCTAGCTCCATATCAGCACACACACAAAAAACTGGAACAACAATCCAAGGCACCTTAGGGCACATGATTGTGATAGAAATGAATTTGAAGAACCAGTAGAGGGAAGCAATTTCAGTTATTCATAGAGGTGGCAGGCTATGAAAAATTTAAACTACAGACTCTCATCAAACCTATGCATGTTGTCTAACTAGGTGGTTTAAGAAGTCTATACCACTGTAACACATACATAATGAAACGAGTTCTGAAGTGAGTGATGTGGTACATCTTGAAGGGTTTGGAATTCACAAAGCAGATTTAATTCTAGAACTGATCAGAAGAAAAAAGAAAAAAACAACTGAGAGCAGGTTTAATCATTGCCTAAATGTTGACGGAGTGAGAAGTACCAAAAGATTAAATAAAAAAAGATTGTCAGAATCTAAAATCAAGATCCAAAAATCAGTGGGCAAAATTCTTAATGAAGTCATTAAAATCAAACAATAATTTTGCTGTTACTAAAACATTTTAAAAATACTGCAGCTAGAGTTTTTAGATTTGTTTCCAAAACACTTTTATGTTTTCCACACTAGTTTCTTAAATGGCAAAAGAAGGTGACATCATGCATCGTAATACTGGTGGTCATTAGTAGCAACACATGTTGCCACCATTAATAACATGGCTGCAATCATGAGAAATAAGTTCAAAACAGCAAAGTCCACTATGAAATTCACAGACAAAATAGTTTCTAATTGAGTGTCATGATTATGTGAATGTCAAAATGATAAACTGGAAAGCGATAATAGCCAGAGAAAATAAATACATTTGCACAAAATGTAAAAATACCAGTGAGGAAGAATCATGTCAGTAAATAATGTCACAAACTATAACTAAGTTCATAATGGTTTTCTAAAGACAGTAGGTGGCTATATATGAATAGGTGCACAGGTGAAATATAGATAGAAAGATAGATGTTCATTTGTCCCGAGGAGAATATTTGGCTTTTTACAGAAGCTAATTAAAAAAAAATACATAAATAGGTAGATAAAATAAATATACACACACAGATAACTAGAAATACTAAAAAGCAAGAATGTTAAAAAGAAAGAAAACTTCTGACTTGTGTGTCCCAGTGAGGCATTATGGGGACATATTGCTGTTGGTATAAAGAAGCCCCAGTTGTGTTTCTTGACACACTTCTGCTGAATAATACGTTGGTTGAAAGTCCTCAGAGTTAGTGTGTCAGAGAGAGGATGTACAGAATTGTTCATAATGTCACTCAGTTTTGTTTTAATTCTCACCTTCACTACGACCTCCAGGGGGTCTAGAGGGCATCCTATAGCTGAGCATGCCCTATTAAATTAGCTTGTTGATTAAGTGGGCCTCTCTTAAAGTGTTGTTACCAGCCCAACACACCACAGCCTAGATAATTGCACTGGCCATCAAAGAATTATAGATCATGTGAAGGATGTCACTTCCCACATTAAAGGAATACAGTCTCCTAAGGAAAAATAGTCTGCTCTGTCCTTTCTTATATAGTTCCTCTGTATTCTGAGACCAGTCCAACCTGTCATTAGGTAACATTAGTGGACTTATTTTTATTAGAAATTTAATTTCATCTTTAATTCTACAAACAAATAACTGACACGGAAATGGAGTGAAAATCTCAGTACTTTCTGCACAATATAGTAATAAAAATATATACTGTATTTACCATTTGTAATGGGCACATTTGCACTTTTGGGTTATTTGTGTTGTTCTGCATGTGCACCCTGTGGGCCTAAGCTGCGCTTTGAATTAAGGCTGTCTTTTCACATGCCTGTATTTGACACCTGTGTGATCACCCTTAATTAAGGTAAACCATTAGTTATTATAGGGAAAAGAAAGTGAATTTACTGAAGAATTGTAAATACTTATAGCTTTCTTTGATGGGAAATTTGTTTTGTTGTCTTATTACACCAGAATAATTTTTTGATTAATATAAAATAATTTGACCTGAAAGAGTGGAGACAAAGCTATGTTGAGAACTGCTTGGGGAAAATTGGGTTAATGCGAGGCAACTCTCAATGTGGAAGATATGATAAATATTTAAATATTCTCTTTTGTTTTGTTCTGTTTTTTTGTGGGAACACCTATATGCGAAAGTTTGTGGACTGACATGAGTGGAAATTCAGCCCCTGTGCACAGACAGACAGACACAGATGTCCAAAAAACACACACTTTTAATAATTTTCCACGTCTTTACAACACCACACAATGCACTAAATAGTCTAAATACTCAGTTCCTTCTTTCTTTCTCTCTTCTCCTTCTGACGCCCTCACTCCTCCTCAAACAAGCTCTGTCCTTTTCCACCCGACTCAGGCTCATCTGATGGAGTGAGGCAGCCCCTTTCATAATACCCCAGATGTGCCTGGAATCTATTCCGGCAGCACTTCCGGGTGTGGCGGAAGTGCTGCAACCAAGGCTCTATACCTCCAGGCAACCCCTGGTAGTGGCCACGGGTCCCAACAGGGTTGAGCTTCTAAGCTCTTATCCAGTGGCTCCCATGTGAACCAGGGCGGCTGCCCTCTTGTGGCCCAGGGAAGGTATTGTCTCTCTCCTGGCCCTTCCAGGCATCCCCAGCCATCTACCACACATGCTACAGTGATAAGGTCATAGTTTTAAAAACTCAACAAAGAAAAACACTCAAGATTATTTACAATGTTTCAGAATTAAACATATATGTTTGGTGGCATATCATATAACATTGTCCAATTTGAAATCACAAAGCATGAGAATCATAAGTGAACAAGACTTGTGTGTCTCATTTTCGGGTAATGATTCAGTTCACAAATCAAATTAATAAGAATCGTGCACCTTCTTCTCAGTACATGATTCAGTTTGAGAATCAAATGATCAAGAATGTTTGCTCTTTTTTGGGTTTTGAATCAATTTAAACTTATCTATCATGGTGTGGATGGGAGGAGAAATGGGGTAGGGGTTATTCTGAAGGAACAGTATGTCAAGAGTGTTTTGGAGGTGAAAAGAGTGTCAGTAATGATTATGAAGCTGGAAATTGGAGGTGTGATGATGAATGTTGTTAGTGCATATGCACCACAAGTTGGGTGTGCAATAGGTGAGAAAGAAGATTTTTGGAGTGAGTTGGATGAAGTGATGAGCAGTGTACCCAAGGGACAGAAAGTGGTGATTGGAGCGGATTTAAATGGGCATGTTGGTAAAGGGACCAGAGGAGACAAGGAGGTGATGGGTAGGTATGGTGTCATGGAGAGGAATGAAGGAGGTCAGAGGATAGTGGATTTTACCAAAAGGATGGACATGGCTGTGGTGAATACGTATTTTAAGAAGAGGGAGGAACATAGGGTTATGTACAACAGTGGAGGAAGATGCACACAGGTAGATTTAATCCTATGCAGAAGAGTTGATCTCAAGGAGATTGAAGACTGCAAAGTGGTGGCAGGGGAAAGTGTAGTTAAGCAGCATAGGATGGTGGTCTGTAGGATGACGTTGGAGATCAAGAAGAGGAAGAGAGTGAGGGCAGAGCCAAGGATCAAATGGTGGAAGTTGAAAAAGAAAGACTGCAAGGTTGAGTTTAGGGAGGAGTTGAGACACGCACTGGGTGGCAGTGAAGAGTTACCAGACAGCTGGGAAACTACAGCAGATGTAGTAAGGGTGACAGCAAGAAGGGTGCGTGACGTGACATCTGGACAGAAGAAGGAGGAAAAGCAAAACCTGGTGGTGGAAGGAGGAAATACAGGTCCCTGTGGACTATGATGTTTGCTGATGACATTGTGATCTGTAGCGATAGTAGGGAGCAGGTTGAGGAGACTCTGGAGAGGTGGGGATATGCTCTAGAGAGGAGAGGAATGAAGGTCAGTAGGAACAAGACAGAATACATGTGTGTAAATGAGAGGGAGCTCAGTGGAATGGTGAGGATGCAGGGAGCAGAGTTGGTGAAGGTGGATGAGTTTAAATACTTGGGATCAACAGTACAGAGTAATGGGGATTGTGGAATAGAGGTGAAAAAGAGAGTGCAGGCAGGGTGGAATGGGTGGAGAAGAGTGTCAGGAGTAATTTGTGACAGATAGGTATCAGCAAGAGTGAAACTGAAGGTCTACAGGAAGACAGTGAGACCAGCTATGTTATATGGGTTGGAGACGGTGGCACTGACCAGAAAGCCGGAGACAGAGCTGCACGTAGCAGAGTTAAAGATGCTAAGATTTGCACTGGGTGTGACGAGGATGGATAGGATTAGAAATGAGTATATTAGAGGGTCAGCTCAAGTTGGACGGTTTTGAGACAAAGTCAGAGAGGCAAGATTGCGTTGGTTTGGACATGTGCAGAAGAGAGATGCTGTGTATATTAGGAGAAGGATGCTAAGGATAGAGCTGCCAGGTAAGAGGAAAAGAGGAAGGCCTAAGAGGAGGATTATGGATGTGGTGAGAGAGGACATGCAGGTGATGGGTGTAACAGAACAAGATACAGAGGACAGAAAGATATGGAAGAAGATGATCCACTGTGGCAACCCCTAATGGGAGCAGCAGAAAGAAGAAGAAGAAGACAATTTTGTGTGACTAATTTGTTGAAGCTACAAAGGCCCATGAACATATTAGTTTACTATTATGTTAATATATTCTGTTTTAAACAATTCCAATAATGAATTATACAAAATAAACAATTGATACATTCTAATATAAATGTGTTGTTACTGTATTGTACTTCTATGATGAGCAAGAGAATAATTCAATAGGCCAGAGAGAGAGTAGGTCAATAATAACTTAATTCAAAATAAAAAGAATTATAAGAGAAATAAACGAGAACCTGAATCAGGTGGGCAGTAATTACAACATCTACCTGCAAAACGAAAGATGCTGACAACATCGCACATGTGCTAAAGTACTCCTGTTGTGCTCTAATGAATCATCTTATCTGTGTTCATGAATTGATTCATATAACTTAGTGAAAAGAGTTGTTCAAAAAGAACAAAATATTTAAAAATTGCCCATCACTAACACCACCAGTCCACTCTTCTCTGGTGATTTATGCAAAAACAGCTGCATTGTTTTATTCCATGATTTTCAAAGCTTACACATAAATGCATACATTTCTCTACTAAAATATGCATGACTGTTTTCTTTTCAGATATTAAGAATTAGTTATCTTATAGAAAATGTTTACCAGCAGCTTGAGAGGCATAAGTCATTGGTGGACATGCATGGGTCAAAGGTTACCTTACATTACAACATACTAAATCTTAAAACTGTAAAATAGTATAAAAATAAAGAATGTTTCTTTAAACAGACTATGAAAAGGAAGGGACTGCCCTAATATAGCTTTGAGCTAGATACCAGGCTTCATATGCAAAAACAAAAAATATTTTATATCATAAAACAACAGGGGGCTGATTATTATAGCAGAAAATGTTGAAGATCATTTCCAAGTTTTCATGTTCTGACATATGGAAAATGGTTGAAAAATGTTTTTGTAGAGTCTGTTCATTTTAATGCCTACCATTTGTCAGTAAGATAAAAGTAATTTGTCTAAAATTGCTTTCAATGGTAAATAAAAATGGAAGCAGAACAAAACAAATCAGCTCTTTGTAAGTATAAGAGGACAGTTTCAGATGAATGGATTGCAGCTATGAAAACACTTGCAAAAGCTGTTTTGATCCTACATGAAATGACTGCCTTATCTAAATCTCTGTAAATGAGATTGAAATCCTGCTTCAGCTATGCATGCAAAAGACCCTCAAAATTGAAAACAATGATTTGCAAAGCTAATACTGAACTAAGAGGCTCACGTCACATGCTTCAGCTGGTGTCATTTGCGAGGCATAATAAACTAACCACAAAAAAAATCCTTTCTGTGTTCTATCACTTTCATCATATTATTTCATTTGTGTAGCTGTTAAAAGACTTTTATACTTATCCCATTCATTATTCTCCTTGTATACCTGAATGTATATATAAAACATTACATATAGAATAGTATCACAAAAGAAAAATTATGTCAAAGCACCAATTTCTGAATCTGCTATAATTCTTATTACAAAGGGCAAAAATAAAGGTTGATAAAGAGCACATCATGTATCTTATATCTGTCAAAAGTGAGGATTCTCATCTTTTAAGGAATGATCTGTGGGTCAGAAGATGGGTGAGGAGATTAATTTGAAAGCCACTGACATTTTTTCTTTTGGCAGCATTAACAAGCAGTGGTGGTGTCAAATGATTTACATTGGCCATGGAATTGCAGCATGTTTCTTGGCCTGGGTTAGGTGGGGAAGAGTTTTTATCTGACTGCTAGACTACATGGTTACTCCAACAATTTTGATGATGAATGACCATACTATCAAACCTTACGATACACACTGATGTTAGCATAAAATGAATGCTTCCACTTTACAGAAAAGAACATTGTGGAGGCAACCTTAACAGCATTATTACAGTCTTTCAGTGTGCCATAGGTGTGTTATTGACGGATTATCTTTATTAAGTAATGTAGGGGTGACAACTACAAGGTAGACTAGGGATCTGATTCTCCAGTCCTGGAGGGCCCCAGTGGCTGCAGGTTTTCATTCTAACCCTTTTCTTAATTAGTGACCACTTTTTGCTGCTAATTAACTTCTTTTGAATAATTTGTAATCAACTTGTTTTTTAAGATTTGTTCACTGGAATTTCTTCATTGTTCCTCTGAATTACTTCATTTCTTTCGTTAAACAGAAATAAAATGTGAAGTGAGTGAGCCAACAGAAGACCAATTAAGCCAGGTCCTCAAACTCCAACCAATTTCACTTCAAATAGTTGCTTAATTAGGCACAGAGTCCTGTTGTTAATTAAGCCAGTTCTTTAATTCCATGGCTTCTTGCTGCTCTCATTGTGCAATAGCAGACATTTTCAAAATTGTTGATTTTTTCTTTACTTTTCTAAGAGCAGTGTTAAAATGTTTTGGGGACCTGAGCAGAAAAACATTCCAGAGACCTCCACCCTTTTTATTTTCAGATATTGTATAATGGTCACAGTTTGCTGGTCATGTTTTGGTTCATTTTGTATCTCATTATTGTTTGGCTGCTAATTAAGGAAAAAGAAACAATTATTGGGTCTGAGTCTTCAAGAACAAGTCAATTAAAATTAATTCGAAAATTCAGGACTGGAGTTTGAGGTAGACCATCAATTTGCTTTCACTTCTGACCAATTCATCAATAACCCACATTGCCACATGATTAAAACTTACCTTTAACGATTTCAGGTAATGATGTATTTTATTTTTTTTATTGATGTTTAGGGCAAATAATTTCCAAAGCAATTTGTAAGAGTACTTCACATTACATTTGAATTATGTTCAATTAATTTTGTTTGTTATTATTTTTTAATTATTTGGTGATGTAGTTTCATCACTATTTTGTGTGTTCTTGTTTCTCATGGCCACCATCATTAGTTGTGTTATTGTTATCCACTTGTATTTAAGATGTACGAGTAAATACTATTGTCCACAAGAAGCACTTGAGTAGCAGTTGTAGTATTTTCAAGTGAACAGAGTACATTGAGATTCTTACTTTAATGCCAAACTAAGAGGTAACACGTCAGCACTCTCCAGTGCCATGATGATCAAGACTGTATTAAAATACATGACTGATTTTTAGAAAACACAAATCAGAAGTTCCTGATCATTTGTAAGACTAAATGGCAAAGCACATTACAGGAATAATCTTGGCACAGTAATACAAAAGTAAAATCATAAAAGCTTTATTTAATGATGGATACTGTGAACTGTATACTGAAGAGATAAATGAGTGCTGTAACTCTGGTTATGTGATGAACAACTGTTCTGAGCACCAATTCTCCAGACTCAGGACTGGTTGACCACACACACACACACACACACGCACATGCACACACACACACACACACGCACACATACACATAAATGCTGCATACATGGATGAAACATGAAGAGCAGGTGTGCACCTTAATGCTGAATAGCAGCTCTCTCAAGTAACTAACAGATATTTAAAATGAGTCTCTGGGCTCAGGGTTGTTTGTTAAAGTAATGGTGCATAAGTATACATAATGGGGAAAATTGAACATGTATTTTGTTTACAACATAAATTACACTGTACTGTACATGCCACCTATTTAAGTTGCAAAATTCACAAATGATAAAATGGATGTATTTGAAGAAATTTAAATTGGTTATTATTAAGAACTATACACATGGTGATGTGTGTCATAGATCTAGTGTCCTGGGTTTGATTCCTCAGATGATGTTTACATAGAGGTGGCATGTCGTCTTCATGTATG
Organism: Erpetoichthys calabaricus; assembly: GCF_900747795.2. NCBI lineage: Eukaryota > Metazoa > Chordata > Cladistia > Polypteriformes > Polypteridae > Erpetoichthys > Erpetoichthys calabaricus. The sequence goes on along the minus strand of NC_041394.2, from coordinate 205,164,136 downwards.
CATGGGTTATTCCTGCCACATCCCCGGAGATGAGCATGTTAGGGCAAATGGCTATCTGAAACTGATCCTGTGTGAATGTGAGCTTGGATATGTGAGTGAGGGGAACCTACAATGGGTTGCTCCCCATCCATGGCTGCTTTCGGTCTTTTTCTGTGCGTGAGCATTCCCAAGGCCCCAAAATGTGCATTTCAATTACTCTGCAAATATTTCCATGTGTTTTCTCAATAAATATGTCAAATTTGATGATGCTTTCTTGTTTTTAAAATTCTTTATTTAGACTTTGTTTATTCACCATCACCAAAGAAAAGTTTTCAAAAATGTGAGGGCATTTTTTGGAATTTAGTATTGAGTATCCAATAAATATATGAAAATATTTTGAAGTTTAAAAAGATCTTCTAAATAGAATTTCTTTTATTTAAATAATCTTTACATATATTTCCTAGGTAAATATTTAATACTAGAATTATCTTCGTATTTTGCTTTTTACCATAAATGATTATTTTGTTTAATTTTCAAAAAAACACTATAATAGATACTAAAATAACTACAGTACAAAATGTTTTTCTTTCACAAATAATTGCAGGCTTTTCCTGAGTAATGATCAGTTTCTTCTCAGTTATTTATATAAAGTGCAGTATTTGCTTAGTTCAGTTGTCTGCCCAATATGACCCCAGAATCACATTTATTTTCATGCATTTTAATAATGGTATTTTCTTTTGCTCAGTCTCGCTCTGTCTTCTTCTGAATAATGGTGCAATTTAAATGGCTGCTTAAAAAATGTTTGGCAAGCTCCATGTCTATTATATTAACAGGAATATTAATGTTTATTTCAGCTTAGAAATGTGTAAAGACAGCATTTGAATGAAAGTGCCTCATTGCAATTAAAATAAGATGTAAAGTGTGTTTTTGTTGGCTCTTTATGTATAAAGAATGTGCTTTAATGTGTAAGAAATAACACAAACAGAGATCTAGTTTTTTCCCATTGTTTTAAAAATTTACATTTTCTTGTAAGTGAATGTAATTTCATTAAGTTCTTTTAAGGAGGATTGTTAGATGTAACAGAGGTCAGTATGCTGGAAGCTTAGATCAGAAATTACCATTCACTGGGCATTAAACTCAAAGTGGTATAGCAAAGACGGATTCTGCACTAAATTATTTTGCCCAGGCAGCCAAGTTTGGATGCACATAGCGCAACTGCCATTACGTCACAAGTAATACTGTTCTTGAGCTATGTAGCATCAAAACAATCAGAACATCCTATGAAGTTATTACCAATGAAAAATAAAATTGAGATTATAATCTTAACAGTAAAAAAGATTAAATTTACTGCATTTTAGATATTGTCAACAATATTCCTTAACAATAAACTGTGGAATAACTAAAATGAATTTTTCAGACAGGGTTCTGGACAAGCTCTGTTCACTTTGGAAGGTTCCTTAATACTCAGCGTCTGCTGTGGTTGCATTCTTACCTACATGAAGTTTGGTAATTACAGGTCAGCCCTTGCGATCCATGGCTTTATGATTCACAGATCCATCTATTTGCGGGTTTGTCTTCAATAATTAAATGGAAATTATTATTTGAGTTTTGTGACCTATTGTTGAAAACCACAGGTAATGCTATAGCTGTGCTACTCAGGCAGACTGCAAATCCCAGCAACCACTGGAGTACTACATCATAGGGCAGCTTTGGTGGTTGCCATGAGGGCTGCAGGGTGAACAAGATGAAGGCACTGGCTTTAAAAATGACTCATAAGTCCAGCAGAATCGCAATCAGTGGTGTTTTTTTTTGTTTCAACGCTTTTCTGCACAATTGGATTACCATTATACGCTGTAGGACAAAAAGGCATTATCCATTTTGCCAGGCAGGAACCCAAGTCCTGGTTTAGTAAGCTTGTGGCAGACATGCTTATTTTCAGCTAAAGGTTTGAGTTTGCGTGATTGGGCCTTCTTTTGGAATGGAGCATCTGCAACCTTATCTGATTAGATGATCGATTCCAGACCATGTAACATCCAGGGATACCTCTCTTAAAGGTGTGAATTTGACTCTGAACAAAGAACAATAAATCCAGAATGTGTAACACTGATGGACGAACTTCAAACCAAGAAGATGGGCTTATGTGCACCCAAGAAGCCAATGACCTAACCTCTATTCCTCGCTATAAAAACCTATGCAACACCCTAACTGACTGCTCTCGGCTCACTACACTAACATAGCTGATAGGGTGTAGCCACAAGAGAGGTTAAAGCAGTCCCTTTACTCCAGAAGACAACTGTGCTGGACTGGAAGACAGATATATTCATTTGTGTTGGAGTTTGGAGAAGGTTGTCATTAATTCAGCCGTGCTAAGGGACAACAAGACAGGAGCAAAAGAGAGCTTATGTAAGTCACATGTTTGCCTTGCTAATGATGGTCACTGACTGATCACCGGTTGACTTAACAGGTGTAACTTTGCTAGGAAACAAGGGCACTTTGTGTAAGAAAGAAAATAGCAGTACTGCCCACAACCAGAAGATGCAACCAAAGGTAAAGGAGAAGAGCTCCTGAACAAAGAAAAGAAAGCATACTGAAAAATCCTTCCACATATCTGGAGAAAGCCGACCAGGAAAGGAACAAAGCGTCACTCACCTTAAACAGTAAGTATTTTAAATATGCTTTTTTTTATAATTGTTTAATCTTTTAGTTAGTTCACAACCCATTTTGACTTCTTCAAGTAGCAGTAATGCTAAAAATATACCTGATGAACCCAAGAAACAAATATGCAACCGAGCCACATTATTTTTTGATTTTCCTGTTTTGCATTTTTTTTTCCAAAAAAGCACCAACATGCATCCCATAATGTCACATGGGTTTAGGTTTAGGTTTCTTTATTTAGTCATGTTTACACAAGAAAACATGAAATTTGTCTTCTCAGTTGCATCTAATAACAGACAGAATGAAATAAAACAGACAAATAGAACTAAGAAAGGTTAAGGTAAGGCAGTTAGATAATACATATTTACACCAAAAAAAAAGGTTACAGGATATATATCAAAACCTTAAACATTATCTCCGATATTTCTTATTGAAAAGTTGTATGGCACTAGGAAGAAACGAGTTTCTGGAGCGATTTGTGTGGGTTTTCAAAGCAACTATCTTTCCTGATTTACTTAAGTTTAGTTCTACATGTAATGGATGTCTGTCATCAGTTGAGATGATTTCCAGTTTCTTTAGCATTGCCCTCTGACACACACTAGTCAAATCATCTAAATCAGCCCCAATAACTTTAGCTGCATACTTCATAATCTTCTGGAGCTTTTTTGAGTTTTGGTTTGTCAGACTATTTAACCAGGCAATGAAACTGAAAGTGATCACAGACTGGATCATACTGCGATAGAAGGACAACATGAGGTCCTTGTCTACTTTAAATAGTTTGAGTTTATGGAGGAGAAATAAGCGCTGGTTGCATTTAGAAAATAATTTTTTTGTATTTGTATTCCAGTTAAGATTGTTATCTAGGTAAGTTCCTAAGTATTTATATTCATTCACTATTTCTACCTCCTCTCCTAGAACTACAATAGGTGAACATACAGATTTCTGTCTCTTAAAATCAAATATCATTTCTTTGGTCTTTTTTACATTCAGAGTGACAGAGTTTTTATTGCACCAATTTACCATACAGTCCACTTGATTTAGATAGTGGCTTTCATCCTCCCCAGATATGCGTCCTATGATCATGGTGTCATCCGCGTTTTTGATAATGGAACAGTGGTCATTGTTCTGTCTCAGGTCACTTGTGTACAGAGTAAACAGTAATGGTGATAAGACACACCCCTGCGGACTTCCTATGTTTGAATGAATGACTATTGAAAAATTGTCCTGAACTTTAACTGTCTGTGAACGATTTAAAAGAAAGTTCTGAATCCATAGTGTGATAAATGGGTTTACATTCACGCTGTTCAATTTCCCAATCAGTATATGAGGCTGTATAGTATTGAACGCTGAAGAAAAATCCAAAAATAGTGCTCTGACATATGAACCAGGCTGATCAAGAAAGGTGCAAAAATAGGTGATTGTGTAGTATGACAGCACAACTGCATCCAATTTAAAATGGCTTCATGCTACACCTCTATAATTTAGAAGCAAATGAGGAAAACAAAATTCAGAAACTGGTAAAAATAATCAAAAAAGGAGATAAACTCATACCTGGTAGCTACACAATTGATCAGAGATTAAGAAATGTTACTAGCTGAGAAAAAGAAATATGGCCATTCCAAACCAGACAAGGATCAAAACCAGGAATTAAAAGAAGAAAGTGTAAAATCTAGTGAACACACCCTTCCATCATATTATCCTTTTTCTTTGATTTCAGATTTTTATTGATTTCTATAATCATCAGTACAAAAGTGGGTACACAAAATCATGCTGTGAGAATTGTTGTAGTACACTTAAAAAAAGATACATTGAAAACTGGAACAGACTGTTACAAGCTGACACTCTTCCCAACAAAGTCCTCTTCAGAGAAGTGTGTCCGAATAAATCTGTAGTGGCTTGGGTTGATTATGTCAGTGTACGGGCACAACAGGGTACTATTGTAACTATTTTGTGCTTTCCACAGAGATAGGATCAGAATGTTTAGAATAACCTGAACGAGATAGAGCTACTTTAGGATAAAAACAGTAAGGGTTGAGTGAACAGAGCTGAGGTCTATTCAAAAGACAGAACCATTAGCTAACAAATGAAAAAGAATAGATGGACTCAAATTTTGGGCAAATATTGGTTGAAAAAAAAATCAGAAATTCTCAGAAATAAACTACAGAAAAAAATATTTTTTGTCAAAAGGGGGTTCTTATCAAAATTAAGTGAACATGCAGCATTATCATCAACAATATCTCATTGACACTGCCTAGACAACTTAGCAACAACTTCTCTGCTTGCGGCTAGTTTAAGGCGAAAGATACAGTATCATCAAGAGCAAACAACCAAAAAAAACTTGAATCATGCCTCAAGCATCTCACTTGATTGTCCTGCCAAAGAATGGACACGTTGCAGGCCACATAGGCAAAAGAAAAATGGGCTATGAGATAAGTGTTTGTCAAGGTTCCTAACCAAACTTAGAACTGGAAAAACAGTAATTCTTAGTGCCATATCCAAAATGTTAATTGTAAGAGAAAAAAAATACTGTGTCTATTTTATTAGTGCTTGAAACTGTGCCTCTTTAACTAAGTCATTTTGAAGCATTTGTGCCACCATATCATTACAGAGATAAGATCATATGATATTTTAACTTTTAAATTTGTTTTCTTATAATAAGTCCTATTATATGATATTTACTTAAGACTTTTAATCTGTTTAACTACTTTGGGACTTTTAGATAATATTAATGCATAGATACTTTATTACAATATACCATTTATCTGTGTGCTAATTGGTATAGATTAAAATGTTTTAACTGTGTTTTGTAAATGCACCTTACTGATAAAATACACTGTTCTGTTATACTAGGGTACATTACATGTTTCTCTACTGTTCTGTTAAATACTGTATGTCAGTCTGTCATGCTGCACTTAACAAGACAACATGAGGGCTCCATTAGCTAATGTAATAAAGGAATTCCATCTTTGGATTCATGTGTAACAGAGACCCAAAAATATTCTTTACTTAAACAGTATTTTCATTACCATTAATCAAAACTCACCGAAACTGAAAAACTATGATTCATTAATTGAAGAAATAATAACACCACACTAATTAAAATGCATTTGAATCCACAAACTATACCAAGCTCATTAAAATGTATTTGTATTCACAATCTTGGACAACCAGAAAGTTCATGATGCTGACCTTTATACTGTCACACCATTGACAACATTACATGTTGCTCACTTGAAGTTGTTCTTGCATAGCAGTGTAGTAGAAATCGCTAACAAAACTTACCACAAAAAAGGGTATCATTAAAAACCAATACTGCACCATGGAAAGATATTAAAATAAATTATATTTATCAAAATTAACTAAAAAATTAAATCAGATTAGGTCAGGTTGGGGGCATGCACTGGTACAGCATATTGCTGCACCCCCCTCCCAACGAAACAGCTTGGGATCCCGGTTGGCAACCCCCAAAGCAGACACATGGTCTATCTATCTGCAACAGCCAGGTGTTAGGTGGGTGTCCCTTTGGCTTGTTCCAGCCGCTCGAGTCCTCAACAATGAGGATCCTGTGAGTTGTATTACCCTCAGGGAATCATGCCACATGGCTGTAGTGCCGTAACTGACACTCCCTCACAATGCAGGTAATGTGCATCATTTGACACTCTTTGAGCAACTGCTCGTTTGACACAAAGTCAAATCAGCGGTACCCGAGGATTCAAGAGACACAGTACTGAAGGAGTCCAGTCTTTGTCTCAGTTTACTGCAAAGATATCGGGAGCACCACACACTCCTTTCCAGTGACCTCATGACCCCTCATGCTCTCCCAATCTATCTACTGACTTCATAGGAATAGTCACCAGAGACATGAATGTCACTGCTGAGGTAAGTAAACCTCTCAACAAGATTGACAGTCTCTCCGCAGACAGACACACTGCTAATGGCTGTGCCCAAGAGGCCATTAAAGGCCTAGATATTGTTTTTTTATCCAGGACACTCAGAAGCCTAGACACTCCCAACTCCTCGCTCCATCTCTGGAGAGCCCTGATCAGAGCCTCATTGACTCCACACAGATCACAGCATCGTCAGCAAAGTCAAGATCAGTGAATCTTTCTTCACCAACAAAAATTAAATACTGACAGAAAAACTGAAATACACCACCAAATGCCCCTTTTACCAAACCTCTAACAGTATCCTGAAACATGACAAAAACAAAATCAAATCAACAATGTTAGCAGCAGCTGTTAAAACCTTACTGAAAGTAGACAGCTGTGAAAAGTAGCTAGGAGCAGGTCATAACACAAATGCAAGGTAGTTCATGGAGAAAGTCATGCTGCAATGTAGTGACAACGTATATTTCAGTAGAACTGATTTCCCACCTAAACACTGTTTAAATGATTCAGCTAGCACCAACTAAAGTACAACCGGCAGAATGGTTAGTTGTGAGCATGGTGAGGCATAACAGACATGAACTGTGACAATTCTGTCAACTGCACACTCAGGGCTGGACTTCACAACAGAGTTTTGTGATTCCAATTGTTTTTTGCACACCTTAAAATGAGTCTTTCATGTATTTTAGTCAGATCTTCATGTGAATTAAATTATATAAGGAAAGTTTTTTTACATTTCATAAAATATTTCATATTTATTCATAAAACAATATTACAAAGCTGTTTCTCACTAAGTAGTAATACTCAAAATAAAAATAAAACCAAGAACCAAAAAATCATATTCATGCTTTGTACAATACCATGGGGTCAGGTTAGGCAGAAGAGTGAAAAAAAAAGGGTTAAAATAATGCATATGCAAATACAGTACTTCCTGAATTATATTTTGTTTCAGTTTGTGTTGCTACATACCAGCAAATCTATATTCTTCCTTCATGAGTTCAGTTTAAAAATAATCAAATAGTTAAACCTGTATTCTACAAATGGCATTACTGGATCTTATGAACTTGATTATGAAGGAAGAATAAAATATCCGTAATTATGATTGTGGTAATGTTCTGTCATGATGGTATGGGTGAGTATCCTGTGCATATATCAGATATAAATTACACCTATGTTCTCAATCCCACTCAGTTCTGAATAAAGAACCAACTTCCACAGAAAAGAAACACATTAAGAACATTATATATAGAATATGCAGTTATTCAGATAAAAATATTCTTTTATCTGTGTCAAAGTCAAATCATGTAATTTTCCCAACATCGCAATATGAAGAAGATGGAGTTTTTAAATCTTCCCCTTGGGATTAAAAAAGATTTCCTCGGGTTAGTTTCAGTTTAGTTTTGGTAATTGTGATATGGTTAAAGTGTGTATTTTAGTTTTGTGCCACAATCAGACAGAATTGTACACTCAGTGGGTTAGGATATAATAATAGCTTAATAGCTTAGCATCTGTGATGTTGTATTAAAAAAACTCCCATACTGAGCTTTGTTGTTTTCTACTGTCCATGTTGATCTTTAATGCCATCTCAGTCATATAAAATTTATAGGCAGACTTTTGCCACATTTTGCTTGAAAAGTTATCAAAATCAGAAAATAGATTCTGCTGTGTTCTTAGAGATATGTTAAAAAATGTCATCACCTAGCTGTAAGAGGAAAACACAGAAAATCTTGTAAGTCATGTCAAGGTTTAGGGGTAGTTGAGACGTGAATAGCTACAACACAAGAACCATATGCATTTAATGTGCAGAGAGCAAGAACAGGCAATAGGTGCAAGGAGAGCCACAAAAAACGACAGACATAGAATCTAAGATTATGTGCAATACAGTATTCCCTCGCTACTTTGCGGTTCACTTTTCACGGATTCACGACTTCGCGGGTTTTTAAATACAAGTGATTGCCCGCCTATCGCGGAAGTTATGTTCCAGACCCATCAGCAACAGGAGAAAATCCGTGATATGGAAAGACCATAAAAATATACATTTTTATAGTTTAAGCCTTAAAATACCCATCCCACATGCTTCAAACACATGTAAACTTATAAAACACACTTTGTTAACACATATGATATGTGGATGTCGGGCTAAGGATATGAGTAACATCTCACTATTATAAAACATTTTAACTTCACGCAAGACAAGACAGTGAGACAGGAAAATAGGTGATGTACAGGCTTTTAAATTATTGACACGCAGAGCGACAAGCAGCACAAAGCCAGCACAAAGTCCACTTCTCCTTAGCGTTCATTCAGCTCCCCACCCCCTTGACAATGCGAAGTGGCAGGAGTGTGCGCCTCCGGGGAGGGGGGGGTTTGAGCGAACGTGCGTTCAGCCCTCACACACCCCCATTCCTCCTCCTCCTTCCCAACGCGCAGAGCGACAAGCAGGCATTTTGGCAGAAGCAGCACAAAGTCCATTTCTGCTCTGCTGAGAGTTCAGCTGCCCCCCTTCACAAAGCGAGTGCAGACACATTGATGTCTGATCGCTGCGTGCAGTGTGCAGTGTTGGTCTGTGGTGTTTAAGAATGCAGAAAGTGTTTAAGAGCATAGGAAGTGTTTATAAGAGTGTGGGAAAGGTTAACAAGAGAGTGAGAAAGGTTTATAAGAGTGTGGGAAGGGTTTATAAAGCCTTAAAATATGTATAAATAATAAAATAAATATAGGTCGCTACTTCGCGGATTTTCACCTATTGCGGGGGGCTCTGGAACGTAGATGAGGGATTACTGTATAATACTTTATACCTATCCACACGTACCCATTCCTGGAGCCTATCCCAGCAAGATTCTTGGACAGGTTGCCAGCCCAACACAGCAATATATATATATGATGTGTCACAAGTTAGGAACAATGACATTATTATTTGGATTGGAAAGGATGGAAAAATATTTTAAAACATTATACCTTAATTAATTATTTCCACAATATTAAGTGCCAACTGTGGAATTTTCAAAGGCTTGTATTACTTCATTGTCAAATAAACTTTTTAAAGCAAAAATGATTAAGCAACAATAACATGTTGCTCAGATATGCAGACCTATTGAATCTCTCTATCAGTGGTATTTTATTTTCAAAAAAGATTTCTTATGGAAATTATTTTTGCTCGTGACATGTAAAGTTTTTGTTGACCAACACATTTTGACTTCACTCCTGTGAATTATGTCTTGATATACAATAAGTGCACAGAAATCCAGCAGCTCATCATAACGGACAGTAGACCTCAAGTGCAGCCTGGAAATTGTCTTGCTGTGTGCTACTGTATTAGCTGCTGTATACATATGGTACAGTAGGTTGGACTCAGTCATGATTACAGATAATATTCCATCATTTGTGAACAGATTAAAATTCTATAAGGGATTACGTGCATCTGATACTTCTTTTCTGAGCCCTGAAGATCAGTGAACAGCAGCTTGTTGTTGGAGTGCATACACATTCAGAAGTGGCGTCATAATTTACTGGGTGAGTAAAATCATCACCTTGGTGTGCTTCACTAATATTAGAGCTAGAACCTATCCTGCTGTCACTGTCAATCTGCGAAGAACTGTCACGATAATCACACAGCAAATCACCTTCTCCTTCTCACAATACATACTGGCATCAATCTTGCCCTGTAACAGCAAATGCTGTGTCAACATTCAATCTCCATCACTAGCCTCTGTTCAGTGGATGGCGGTGTGTGTAGGGCTGACGGTGGATGAGTTACTGTATCTCAGAGATTACTGGAAAGGGGTTAAAGAAGACTCAATCGACCAGTCTAGTGGCAGAATTAATTATTTGGAAAACAAATAAGTATTTATTAATATATTTTGATTAATTCTGGAGCTGCTGCAGGCCAGGGGCCTCATGCATAACGCCGTGCGTAGAATTCGCACTATTACATGACGTAAGCGCAAAAGCCGAAATGTGCATACGCACAGAAAAATCCAGATGCAGTAATCTATGCCTTCACCATCTTCCGCGTAATCTATGCCTTCAAAATCCTGCTCAGCGTGGAAATAAACGCACGTGCACGCGCTTGCTGTCCTGCCCCAACTCCTCCCAGAATTACACCTCTTTGAATATTCAAATCAATATAAATAGCCCTTAAGCCCAGCGTTCTGTTAAAAGGCAATGGCAAAAGTACGAGGAAAAACAGAAGAATTTCAGCGAATACCAAATGGAGGCAAAGAAAAACGTACTATTTGTTGGTTTAAACAGTTATATAAGCAACAAAAGGAAGTTGATTGGGTGACATAGCGTGTCGGAGAAATTCGAAAGCTCAAGTTCACAAAGTCACACAGTGCCCGAAATAAAAAAAGTTGTCACATATCGAAGTCGGCGTGAAAAGGCGACTCATAGCCCAATGTCTGAGTGTCATATGAAAGCTTATTAGGGTACAGTGAAAAAAAAAAAGGTACACAGTGTGAAAAAAGCACGAAATGTCAACTTTAATCTCGAAATTTCCACTTCAATCACGTAGTTTATTTTGTCATTAAAGTAGAAGATCATAAACTTCATCTTAAAATCATTTAATTTACTAGTTTCTCAAATCCCATCGTAACTAAAGTAGCACGTTAAATGCTTTGTTTTGTATTTGATCTTCTATGTGCTCTATGTGTGTGAATCATTACCTGCTTCTTAAACGGGCTTTCTCTTTCTCCGACAGGACACATAATCCATTACATTCATGATATTACAGCTCTCTGAATAATTAAAATACTGAGATGTATACATGGTATCTTTTTCATGATGATAGGAATGAAAGCATGTTATTAAACATGGGAACACGGTGGCACAGTGATTGGTCGTGTCTCACGCAAGAAGCTTGCTGTGCCATGCGCGACCTTCGATGAAATAATTTATTGCAGCAGTACTGTCTCTTTCAAACGTACTAACCTCCAATTCCTGTCCTTACTTTTCTTTCTCCAAATACCCAATCGCCACACAATCAGCTCTGTAATAGACGTGAAGCCATTTGTAAGCTTAGAACGCAGATTCTTCAAAACTTTTAAGGAACATTGAAATATCTTCGTAGTACGTGTTTAATTATTCTATCCGTCTATCCTTCCAGTGTCGCGTCAGCACCAGCAAGAATACAATGCAATGCAGAAACAATCCCTGAACTAGCTAGCTCTGTGGCACTGTGTCCTCACATGTTTAATTATTAACAATACAGATTATTTAAATGAAGTTAAAGTTTTATCTGTATAATATAATCAACATATTTTGCTGCATTTCATCTTAAAAATGATCTCGTCATCATATGTAAATACGCGCTTTATAAAGTGGCGCAGGTTGTGCAATATTATAACTGTAGTGCAAGCTTACAGTGAGGTAATTGTACTTATAAGTACAAACAGTTCTACAAGGAGCACTTGATGGACTGATTGAGTGCGTTTATAGTTCTTGGGATGAAACTTTTTCTAAACCGCGAAGTCCATACATGAAAGGCTTTGAACCATTTTGCTGTGGCTGAGGCAGCGTGCTTGATACTGTATACCGATAATTCTCTTTCTGATCAGCTGCTGCTGTGATTCCCCACTCAGATACAGTGATATAAATATTCTGAGTGGTGCAGTGAGAGTAATATGGAAAAAGATGATCTGCTGTGGCAACCCTTAACGGGAGCAGCTGAAAGAAGAAGAAGATGCAGTGAGAGTAACAATGCTAAAGCAGTTATGGTATTTGGAATACTATGGCTATTCCCTGGACCATTATATTGCTAGTAAACAATATGCAGTTAGTTTCAGTGTATTTATAAAGCCGCGTCAGGAATGTGGACCTAAGAAAGAAAGGGTGACCACACAGGAACAGTAGCACTGCTTTGATGCTGGGTGCCGCCAGTCTGCAAAATCGAGCGGAGAAATTGCGTACACCAGGGTACGAGGTACAGTGGAAATGTGCGTGGCTTTACGCCAAGTTTAGGTTTTATACATTGCGATTTGAGAGTGAAAACGCTCGTACACAACATTTCTGTGCGTACGCACTGTTTATACATGAGGCCCCAGGTTATCCAATGTGTAAGTCCAGTTGTGACAAAAAACGAAAATATTTTGTGTATATTATTTTATTTCACTTAATCTTTCAGCTATATTGACAGTTGTATTACATTTTAGTTTTTCATTTCAGTTTGGTTAATTATTATATTTCAGTTTCTAAATGTTTTTTATTAATAATTTTGTGTTTGTTTTGGTCAATGATTACATTCATGGTGTGAGATGTCAATCACCCAGTGGGTTTTGCAAGCTTGATTGTGAGGGCCTTCTAGCAAACTAGTTGAACTCAGATGGCAAAAAATTTAATGCAGACAAAGACAAACATGAACTCGGCACTAAACATAAGTTGAATTTTTTTCTCTGCCTGTTGAGGGCATGTTTATATGTTGTATGCCCTACAACGTGTACAGTTTAGGCTTTCTGAGCCACAATATTCACCTGACAAAAACATATACCCTAAGTTCTTGTCTATAAGCCGGACTCATGTATTAGCCGGAGACCAAAAATCATACGAATTTTTAAAATAAAATCGTATCATAGATAAGTCGGACTCATGGATAAGCCGAACGTACTATAACCTATAACTAATAGAAGGGAGGGAGGTCAGTGGTCTCACTCGCGCCCATTTAATTTCTTTAAGGGGGGAGAGAGTGTGAGATATTGCCGTCTCTCTCACTCCCCGCATGGCGCGGTTGGAGCGGCCGGAGCGCGTTCTTTCTGCTCTGGGCGTCGCCGAGTCAACACAAGCGCGTAGCGGTCATTTAAATTGTGATTTTATATGTAAGCATATTTAAATATATATCGCGGATTTCTGCGGACAATGGGTCTTTTAATTTCTGGTACATGCTTCCTCAGTTGGTTTGCCCAGTTGATTTCATACAAGGGACGCTATTGGCAGATGGCTGAGAAGCTAGATTGCTTACTTTTCTGTCAATCTTGCGCTGACTATCTGTGATCCTGACGTATGGGGATTGAGCAGGGGGGCTGTTTGCACACCTGGACGATACAGACGCTCGTCTAAAAATGCTGAAAGATTATCTTCACGTTGCTATCTTTTGTAAAGCTGATTCCTGAAAAGACATGCTGCACAGTGCTTCGCATACTTAAAAGCTCGAAGGGCACGTATTGATTTTTAACTGAAAAACAAACTCTCCCTCTCTCTCTCTTTGTCTGCTCCTGACGGAGGGGGTGTGAGCTGCCGCCTTCAACAGCTTTGTGCCGCGGTGCTTCGCATACTTAAAAGCCAAACAGACATATTGATTTGTTTGCTTCACTCCTTTGAAGAGGAAGATATGTTTGCATTCTTTTAATTGTGAGACGGAACTGTCATCTCTGTCTTGTCATGGAGCACAGTTTAAACTTTTGAAAAAGAGACAAATGTTTGTTTGCAGTGTTTGAATAACGTTCCTGTCTCTCTACAACCTCCTGTGTTTCTGCGCAAATCTGTGACCCAAGCATGACAATATAAAAATAACCATATAAACATATGGTTTCTACTTCGCGGATATTCTTATTTCGCGGGTGGCTCTGGAACGCAACCCCCGCGATGGATGTATAAGCCAGACTTATGTATAAGCCGATATTCTATTTTTTCATTTTCACAACTTTTTTCCTTAGATAAGCCGCGGCTTATTGACAAGAACTTAGGGTAGTTAACTTAGAGCTGGTCCTGAAAATGCAAGTTTTGGAGGACTGTGTTAAGAATCTGATAGTGATTAGGCAAACTGAAAATTGTGCTGACTTGGTTTGATTAGACAATTCAAACAAGCCCCACTGTAGTCAGTATATGGCCAAAATCAGTCACCGACTGAGTGTGTGAGAGTGAAATGGGAGTCTAAGTCAAAATTTAGTCACTTGTCGCTCAGATCACTAATTTGAACCCAAAGCAGATTCTCAGCACATTGGCATTAACAATATCCCTTTGCAGCAGTCTGAGGTATTAAAGTCAACCTTAATATTTTAATGCACTAAAACGTAAAGAAAACAATACTAGATGTGTGTGGCCCCTTACCAAGATTATATAGATGCTATGTATAGCAGATTGTGTTTCCTTAATTGATGGTTAGAGACCTGATATGCAAATAAAAGCATAGCCTTTGTGAATAATTAGCATGATTTTTGGAAAAGGCTTGAATTTTTCCAGAGAGATGCTCTTCCTCATAACTGGAGGGAATCTTTTTTTTAATCCCAAAATTTAACATTACAACTTCCTGACTGACTAATCTAGCAGAATCCAGGCTGCAACTGTATGATCTTAAATTGCAAGCCTATTGTTTATCCTACTTGTTATTTTCATGTAGATGCTACAGGGAATCCTAGTTATAAGGCATCTTATAAATTTGGCCTTGAAGCAAATTCTGAATTCTAAATAACCAAGGAATAAAGAGTATAATTAGACCAAGAGTTTAAACCAGATCTTCTACTATAGGTAAATTAAAACAAACAATATGACACTAGTACAGAAACATCCTTGAGGTTTAAAGTGCAACTTAATAAACATTTTCTCAGTTGGAAATAAAGCTGCTTTGGTAAATGATATTATACTAAATACAAAATTTGCTATGTGTCTTCTCACTGAAACCAGGCTTAGTAAAACTGACACTATTCCCCTAGCTGAGGGATCACCAAATGGATACACATTCCATCATAAATCAAAAGATTCAGGTCAAGGAGGTGGTCTTAGGATAATTCTACATGATGAACTACAAATAACTTCTAAGAATATAAGCAAATTTATATCTTTTTAAGCACTCATATTAAAACAAATTCCAGCACAATTGTAGTACTAATCTACAGACCACAAAGGTCATATTCATTGTTCAAGACCAAGTTTTGCAGCTTTTTATCCAATAATAATCATGTAGTGTTTACGAGGGATTTTAATATCCACATTGATGAGGAAACTGACACTTTTGCCGTTTTACTACTTTGTTAAATTCAATAGGGTTTCACCAGATTGTCTATGGCCTGACTCATAGTCATAACCACACATCAGATCTAATTACCATATTATGTACAGTGTTGAAATTTAAAATTAAAATATAACCCCATTAAATGAAGTTATTTACAATCACTACTCTTGATTTGCTTCTGCCCTTACTAACATACTCTCAAATTAGAACAAGGACAGTGCATCATCAAGAATGTCTGTAGATATTTTGAGAAACTCAAGTACCGTATAATTGTCCATCCATCCATCCATCTTTTTCCGCTTATCCGAAGTCGGGTCGCGGGGGCAGCAGCTTGAGCAGAGATACCCAGACTTCCCTCTCCCCAGCCACTTCTTCTAGCTCTTCCAGGAGAATCCCGAGGCGTTCCCAGGCCAGCCGGGAGACATAGTCCCTCCAGCGTGTCCTGGGTCTTCCCCAGGACCTCCTCCCGGTTGGACGTGCCCGGAACACCTCACCAGGGAGGCGTCCAGGAGGCATTCTGATCAGATGCCCGAGCCACCTCATCTGACTCCTCTCGATGCAAAGGAGCAGCAGCTCTACTCTGAGCCCCTCCCGGATGACTGAGCTTCTCACCCTATCTTTAAGGGAGAGCCCAGACACCCTGCGGAGGAAACTCATTTCAGCCGCTTGTATTCGCAATCTCGTTCTTTCGGTCACTACCCATAGCTCATGACCATAGGAGAGGGTAGGAACATAGATCGACTGGTAAATTGAGAGCTTTGCCTTACGGCTCAGCTCCTTTTTCACCACGACAGACTGATGTAGAGCCCGCATCACTGTGGGCTATATATAATTGTAGAATTTGGATTAGCAAATATCAGATTATAATACAACTTTGAAAGAGGCCTTTGATGCAGTAGCTCATTTTAAAAAAAATTGATTAAAGGTTTAATGAGAGTACTCAAGCTCTTAAATTACAATGTTGAAAACTGGAGTATAGATGGAGAACAACAAAGCTGCAGGTCTTCCATATTTACATTAGTGTTTACTTGGAGTGAAGGCCAGAATGGCAGTGCAGTACAATTGCTTTACAGTTCAGGGTTCAATTCTTGCCCAGTCACTATTTGGGTAGATATTGAAAAGTTTTTCCCACAACACAAAAAGTCAGGGTAACTGGCAAGTTTAAATTTTCCCATTGTTAGATATTGGCTGTTTCTCTTTCCAAGAATGGTTTCTTTGGTTCACATCTGGCTGCCTTTGACCCTATAATTAATTTAACTTGATTCAGTAAATGGATGGATGGATGGATGAATTTACTTGAATTAATTAACAACAAATTAAATCTGAAATGCAATTCACTTTCTTTTTCTTTAAAGTTTCTCCTTACTTTGGACTTGTTCAGTTTATAAAAGTGAAAAAATCCAGTTGCATGAACATAACAATATAACTTTGAAATCCACTTTTCTCTTATTTTTAGCTAACCAGCAAATTCTTATGTTATTCTAATTAAACTTTTATTTTTTTCACCTCACAGAAAGTGACAGCATATGTACAGTATTGCATAGAATTTGTGAGGATATGTTTTTCTATTATTGTTTCTTATATGTGTGTCTGTAAAATAAAAATTAAAGTATGACTTAAGAATAAATGTAATTGAATTGAAGTTAGGTTTTTACTCTTGTGGGTCACTCAGCTGGCAACAAGATATTGTTGAAGTTAATTGATCTTTTCATGTGAGCTTAAATAGTAGTTCATAGTGGAAATATAGAATCCTTGATGGAAGCAGGAAAAACAACTCACATAATACTAAAACGTCTATGAAAACACAAAAAAATTCTCAGCAACACAGATAGTGGCCCTAGCTGGATTTTCAAAGTTTGCAATTTCTTAGGAAAATGCCAAAAAATTCTGGGATTTTGTAAACTTAAATATAATTTGAGACTTATTATTTTAACAGGCATTTTGCAATAAAATTGCCTTTCAGAGTGTTTATGGTGGCATATTAATCAGCTCCCTCACTTAAAAAAGGGAAAATTGTAAGAATATTCATTGATATATATATATATATATATATATATATATATATATATATATATATATATATAGTATATATGTATATATTTTTTAACTTAAGCTTTTCAAACTTCAAAATTTTCAATGAGAGTGTGAACTGCACCATTGATACCTCTTAAACACTTGCAGCAGAATGTCTATTTTGTGTGCAGAGCGAAGGCCCAACAAGGTTAAGCGACTTTCTAAAGGTGACACAGCTTGTCAGTAAGTGTGAATGAGAATGTAATCTGATTTTTAGGACCTAGTGTCAAGTGTTTCCTTTATCCACTAGTCTATATGCTACTAAAAGATGTGTTTTGCATTTTAATTTTCATCTCTGCAAGTTATAAAATAATTTATGATGCAGGTGGAATAAAAATATATTTTAAGAAAATGGAACCTTAAATGCCCTGGGAAATTAATTCTTTGAAGTCTGCCGAAAGTGAGATATACATAGAACATATACATAAAATTGAGTTAAATCTTATCTGACAGCAAAAATCACATATACTAATACTTAAATAATTTTTAATAACAGACTTGCATTCCTTTAGGTAAACATCATTATTACACTAATGGTGTTACCCAGTGAGTAGTGCTATTTTTCTTGCAGTGTTTAATTGGCAGCCTGTCTGCGCGAAGATTGAAAAAGACGGGGTCCCTTAAAAAAGCCCATAAAAGAAAGAAAAATGTAGGTGCAAGCATCAAAGCAACATAGAACAAGATAAAAAAGTGTGCACAAGGAAGCAGAGTTACTACATAATTGTACCCACAACTAGACTTAAGTAAAAAATCAGTATAATAAGTCTTTGTCAGTACTAAAAATCTGTGAATATGTACTGTAAAACAAAGTCAGATAATACTCCAGATAAAGTAAGACAGACATACAGTATACATGACATACTTTGTAAATAGTTCCTTGTGGTTTTCCTCTAGAAACAAGAAAATATATATCTACTCTCTATATATAAAATCCTAAGCCTAAAAGTGCAACGATTTTACGTGACATTTTTTTTTTGTTACGCTTTATATCGGGTTTATTTCAAAACCTACATATATATGTTTGGTATCATTCTTTTCAGAGTTTATCGAACTTTAGTGTGATGTTGTTAGAATTTCAGATTCTTATTCCGTTTTTAAATTATAAACTAAAAAATATCAAGAACTCATGTCCCATGAGATGGGACTTTGTGCCAAAAGATTTAACCACGCCCGGTGCCAGAAATAAAAGACAAAGAGTAGGACAGCTGCTGTACAAGCTTTTAAATGTTCGAAGCACCGTACGAGATACAGATCACGCGGCATGGCTGCAAGCCAGCAGCTGATCAGCAAAGAGGAGGTAAAAAAAAAACTTTTTGTTTCCCATTGTATCACCATTTAAGAAGGGGTTTCAGAGGAGCATCCGCATCTCCTTGGGGTGCGTTCAGCCCCCCTCTTCGCAACGCAAGCGGCAGAGATGTATAGAGGCTGGCACGTAGTGCAGGCCATGGGTTGGTGAGCGAAGTGAGCAGGGGGAACCCCCTAGAGTATATATATACTGTATATATATCAGGAATAAAAACTACTTTATGATACGTGATTCATTTTTTCTCCCTTTGTGGATCTCCAGCTGCAAATATGCAAACCGTATCACAGACCTTCTCTTCCATATATATATATATATATATATATATATATATATATATATATATATAATGTATATGTACACCTACACACACACATACATATATACATATATACACTCAAAAGGAGAAAATGAATCACATATACAAATATGCAAACTTTTATCACAGACCTTCGCTTCCATATATACATGTATACACTCACACATACATACATGTAAACAATCATTAATAAAAAAAAATGTTTGCCATTCTACTGAAATTTTATTTCCCAATTTAGACAAAGTTTAAGCGCTGAAATGTCAAAAGTTATTAAGATTCCAAAGGAGCATGTACTTTAGCAGCCAAATAACACTGCAATATAATTCAACATCACTAATACTTCCATCATACTCACAGGAAATTTAAAAAAAAGCACTTTTATAATACTAACCTTATAAATATAGGAATATTACAACACAGTCTGCCTTGAGAGGCAGTCCTCTGTTTTTAACACATATGATAAAAAATGAAAACTAAAACACTTAAATCTCTGTGATCAACATATATGCTTGTCTACCATTAATCAGAAATTAAGCTCTTTTATTAAGGAGAACTGTTTCTCAAAGTCTAATTTATGCCATCTTGAACCAACTTTAATGAAAGTGTGTATGGAGATTAATTTCTTTCATTGTTTTTCCATACTATCTTTGATTGTCTTAGAACACCTTTCTTCTAATGTGATGTTATAGCATCTTCCCAGTTTTGCTTTAATTCTGTCTCATCTGCACTCCCCTAAACTTTACTGTAGCAAAATACAATCATGTTGCAGTATTGTTGTTAATTTTTTATAAAAGTAACAGTGAAGTACTAACCATTAAAATTATTAAAAATTAAAAGCATAAGAAGGAGTGACAGCTATGATTATAACAATGAGGAGGGGAAGTTAGAATGATTCCAAGGGCATGTGACTGACGGAAGCCATCAAATATTGAAACATAATTTTATCATTTTTTATTTGCCAGTTATTGAAATTACATTTAAAAAAATATTTACAACTTTCAAATCTCTAAATTGTTTTTCCCTCCTCTCTTTTAGCCAGAATGGTTCAGACTAGTCTTCACCAACTTGAATTGTAGAGAGTAGAAATCCACACACTTGTTAGACTACAGTTTTGTTTTGCTTAAATTCAAATCTCAAAGCTCTATTCTGGGTTCCAGAAAATAAAGCAAGAAAAGCTTGAATGAGAGAAGAGAGTGCGACAGTTTTTCTCAAAGAAAAGTTAGTTTATTAACATTAGTCCATTCTTCATAAATGTTTCAAATGGAGTAGTTTACAGGATTGCTCAATCAAACCCCAAAACCAAAAAAATTGAAAAAAAAATCTAATTAGAAGCCGGTTCATAAGCTGTGCATGCCTATGCTTATTAATATTTAATCCCCAAGGAATTTATTCCATCGAAGTAAATGGAAAATGACACATACAGTATCTGTTACAAAAAAATGTAATGCTAAACAGCTTTTTAATGTTTGTTAACTCATACTTGCCTAATAAACACTCAAACTTATTTTACAGAATTTAAGTTACTTTGAAAACATCTGCTAAATAAAATTTATGATGAGCATTACCCATATGCAGATCATTACAATGCAATATTCAATATATTCAGTTACTTTATTTGTGGAACCCAAAAACTGGCATCTAATTTAACTGAATCACATTGCCTCTATTTATATAAAATATTGTCTTCTAGCCTCAAGGAGCAAAAAGCCACTTAGCTGAGTAAAATCAAGTAATGATGTTTAGTTGCTAGAGCAATACTGTTCTTCATATTCCTATTCATATTCGTATTTCTTTTCTGGTCATGTCACGTAGCATGCACACATGTTTTCAAGTGCCTATTACATTTGAAAGTTGCAGTATTCGTGCAACAATGTCATAAGCAATTGATGCTTTGCAGACGTCGAGCAAGTAAAAATATTTATTATAATGTAGTGTGTGTGGCCCATTTGTACATAAATGTTTTGGTGGACAGTATTTTCATTCAGGGTTTGGTATTTGCATGGTGTTTATTGCAAGTTAGTCTATTGCTTTCTTAATTATTTGAGATTCACAACAGACTTATTTACTTTTCTAGATATGTAAGTCTACAGTGTCATTAGATTGATTGTGGGGTAGAATTTTACACAGATAAGAATGAGATTTTTTGGAGGAAGGTAAGATAGAAACAGACAATGACTGCTTTGTTGTAGTTCAATAGACATGTAGAGAAAAAGAGAGGAAATACAGAAACAGGAAGATGTTTGTGGTTCAGGTAGCTGTGTAGACAAATCAGAGGCTTAGTTGTCAGGGAGCTAGCCGTGTAACAAAATATAAGACCACCTCCCTCTTTTAGATGATAAGTCGCTGTAATGCAAAACAATCACAGAGAAGCATGCCAAATGACTTGAAGGAGTATGCAGCATGATACAATCAATTTCTCAGGAATTAGACAGCCATAGCTACAAGACCTACCAGCAGTGTCAGTGCTAGGTTATTTTGTGACCTAGGCCAAGCTTATTAGTGTGCCAGCTAACCTGTGTGGTTGGGTCCCCAAACCAACCCAATCACCAAACACCGCCGCGTGATCTTCACCTCAGGTGAATGCCTAATTCTTCTTAATAGTGGTGCCGGTCCAGGGTCAAACAACACAAGTTCTACTTAGCCACCACTCATTTCACAAGAAAGAAAAGTCATCACAGTGAGACACAGAGAGGGAGATATAGCTGGGTAGAAATAAATCCCAAAAAAGAAATGCAAAAAGTCTTAGGCTAGATTTTTTTTTGGTGCTCCTTCCAAGTCTGGAGTTCTGGAGAACCATTTGCTTAACATTGACAACAAAGCAAAAAAGACTTTAGTACTCAAAACAAAAGTAATTTTCTTTTACATTTTTTGTCCCCATTTTCCCCTTGTCACACATGTGAACTTAGGATGCAGCCAACAAGCCCTAAGATCAGTGATCTACCGCGAGATGAAAGGTTGATTTCGAGTACTAACATCTTTCTCTCTCTTTAACCAAACGCAAAGAAGACAAATAATAATTCAACGCACTTATCTCCACCATTTATGGGTTCTCAAAATGGCTACTCCAGATCAATTCCATTTCCGGTCCCACCGCGATGGCATCACTTTCTTAGTGATAACGTTACTTCCGGTCCCTCCGTGATGCATGCAGCCATGTCTCCGTAAAGCACTGCAATCACAAAACACCCCATTGTACTTAACCAGTACCATAAGCTCATCCATCTTATTATCTAGTAATCTAACATTGCCCATAATAACAGATACTGATTGTATGTTCTTCTACTCGTCTTACTCTTACTTGCCTGTTGCAAATTCCCACCTGCTTGTTTCCCTTAATGTTTTGATCCTCTGCGGCATCCCCTTTTTGTCTTTCTCCTTAACTCTGGAGGTACAGTGGAACCTCGGTATACGTCCTCAATCCATTCCAGATCCTTGGACGTATACCAAACAGGACTTATACCAAATGAATTTTTCCCATAAGAAATAAAGGGAAAATGATTAATCCGTTCCCATGAAAAAAAAGTCCTATTGTTATTGGCATATTATACATTGATGGAGTTGTATAAAATAATTTAAACACTGCTTAATACTAAAATACATAAATACAAAAGCAATTAGTTGAAATAAATGAAAATTTAACCTCACTTTACCTTGCTGAGAAGAGTGGAGTGCCTGCTAAGACTGCTCTTTCCTGTCTTTTAATCTCCTTTATCTTCCTCTTTTCCTCGATCCATCTATCCCCCGTTGCTGGTGCGACCTGTATATATACATCCACCCGCGCCTCCGTGGGCGCAGTGCCTTAATCACATGCCTCAGAAAGCCAATGAAGCAATTGAGGACGATCGCACCCACACGTGCAGGTGCGACTTGCTCCAACTACCTCAGTAACTCCCCGCGTTCGTGCAATCGTGCCCACGGAGAATGACACGGCTATACGGATTTAAAACCTGGCCCTTTTTTTTTGAAGCCGTGGACCCGCTATATCACAGGCAGTCTTGGCTTTGTCTCGAGAGAGGTAAACAAGGATAGCACGCAGTGTTCTAGCACACGAGTTGTATTCCAAACAAAGGTTGTATACCAAGCAAAATTTTTTGCGTCCAAACAGGACTTATACCAAGTTCGTCTTACTCCAAAGCAGACTTATACCGAGGTACCACTGTATATCCAAAAAAGATTTCTTTGTGTACTGCTGCTTCTGGCTTAAATGTGAGGCAACTGATCGCGTGACTAAACCAAGAACCAGTTTATATTTTTTGCCACATTAACTTTAACCTCATGGTTAAAGTGTGCTTCACTTATAAAGACTAAGGTACACTATATACTGTTGCTAAAGAAAAACAAAACAGTTGTGGGAAGTAGCCCGGACACAGAGAGACGGACACCATGTTAAAGTCCACCACACGTTTATTCTGTACACTATTTATAAGGTCCATTAAATGCACAACCCAGTGCCGCAGCACCAATCACCCCAACAGTCCAGGCCTCTGTCCACAATATGCCTTCAGGCCGCCTCCTTCTCTCCTCTATCTCTCTCACTCTCACTCTCAGACCTCGTCCTCTTCCACCCGACACCAGCCTTGATTGAAGGGAGGCGGCCCCTTTTATAGTTACCCAGATGTGCTGCAGGTGGTTCCCGGCAATCTTCCGCTGACACGCCCCTGTGTGGCGGAAGTGCTGGCTGTCTCTCCGGAAGCACTCCGGGTGTCTCTTTTCTTCTTCCCCCCCAAGTCCTCCAGGCATGGGGACGCCCCCAGGAGGTGACCACGGGCCCCTACAGGGTTGAGCTTCCAAGCCCTGTACCCGTGGCCCCCAATATAACCAGGGCGGTCACCTCCTCGTGGTCCGGAGGAGGCATGAGCCCTCCTCCTGTCCTCCTGGGCGTCCCGGCTGGGTACCACCCCCAGCCGTGTGCCACACAGTCTAAAAATACTAAAATACATAGACAGGACACAGAGCAGTTGTAACAAACTGCTGCAAAGCTCACGCTTGCACAAAAAAAGTATTCAGACCACTTCACTTTTTTCACATTTTGCTTTGTTGCAGCCTTGAGCTAAAATCACTTAAATTAATTAAATTAATCTTTTCCCAACATCAAACATCACTCAACACCACAGAATGACAAAGTGAAAACAGAATTTTAGAATTTTTTGCAAATTTATTAAATCTAAAAACTAAAATGTCATATTGACACAAATATTCAGACTCCTAACATAGTTGAAGTGTCTTTTGTGGTGATTACAGCCTGGGGTCTTCTTGGGTAAGACGGGACAAGCTTTGCACACTTGGATTTGAGGATTTTCTGCCGTTTTTCTCTGTGGGCCCTCTAGCAGTTTGGATAGAGATTGCCAGTAGACAGTTTTTTTTAGATCTCTCCAGAGATATTCAATAGGGTTCAAGTCTAGGCTCTGGCTTGACCACTCACATTCCCACATGGGCTCCCATGTGTCTTTACTTGGGAGATGCTCCAGATTAGTGGTGAGCTGCAGGGATGATGGTCCTTTTGGACATTTCTCCCATCTTTACACAGGTACTCTGGAGTTCAGCCAGAGTTACCATCAGGTTTCTGGTCACCTCTCATACCAGGACCATTCTACCTCAGTTGCTCAGTTTTTGCTGAACAATTAGCTCTAGAAAGAGTCATGGCTGTTTCATACTTATTCCAATTAAGGCCATTGTGCTTTTGGGAAGCATCAGTGCTACAAAGTCTTTTTCAGCTCTCTGCAGGTCTGTGTCTAGAAACAATACTGTCTTTAAGTTCTGCAGGCAACTCCTGTGACCTCATGGCTTGTTTTTTGCTCCGATACTCATTGTCAGCTGTGGAATCTTCAATGTACAGGTGTTTGTCTTTCCTAATCCTGTCCAATGAATTGAATCAAGCACATGTGGATTCCAAACAAGGTGTAGGAACATCACAATGATGATCAATAGATTGGAATGTACTTGAGCCAAATATCCAATGTCATAGCAAAAGGTCTGAAAACTTGTGCTAATGTGATATTTCAGGTTTTTTATTTTTAATAAATTTGAAATGTCTAAAATCCTGCTTTTGCTTTGCCATTCTGGGATAGTGAGTGTTACTTGATGTGGGGTAAAAAAACAATTTAAATGATTTTAGCACAAGGCTATGACATGGTAAAGTGTGAAAAAAGTGAAGGGGTCTGAACACATTCTAAATGCACTGTATAAAAAATGGAGCGACGAAACTAACAAACAAGTGAACAGAATGTAATAAAAATATATTAATCCACAGGGCCCAAATGTGCAGTATATTGTCCACTTTATCTCTTTTCGGAACATAGTTCCCATTATCTTGCAATAATTGTTCACAATCATTCTCACTACATTCTGCCAACTGATAAACTAGTCATGCAACTCAATGCCTGATTTTTGACTGAGGGAACATTAGCGCCAAGTGGCCATTACTTCTGACTTTTCCAGTGTTACCAACCATTCACCAAACTAAAGTGATTTCCAGTGGTGCCAGTCCAGTTGTTCAGGTTATTCTCTATTGCTTTTTGTTAAAGTTAACCAATTAAAAATATATATCTAAGACTAAGAATCTCTCTTGTAATTTTTCATCTCTTTATCTCCTTCACTTTTTCTCTTTCTCTCTCATTACTCTAACCGTTTTTGATGATTTAGTGGCTTAAAGGAATATCGATCATGTCATTCCAGTTCACTTCTGTCTTTTGCCAGTGTCCAAAGGATCACCCTAGCTCACAAAATGTAGAACATTTGAACAAATATGGTATAAAGTGTGACGACTAACATGATAAATTGAGACAGAATAGTTTTGTCACATATTTTAAATTGCTTAACTGCATGAACAGTTTGTCCAAGATGACTGTAAAAACTGTTTGTTTTTTTTTGCCCAGTTTGCAGTGTTAATTTCTTAAGTGAAATTTTTATAAAACCAATTTTTAGCTATCCAGTCATTGCACTCTGAAATTTTGGCTCCAATAACAAATGTGTTTTCAGTTTTAGATATTGTTGGAACTAATTATCCAACCAATTTAAGTTTTACTACTTTTGCAAACATTTTGGAATATTATCTTCAGCAGTGTCAATGATGTGTTTAAAATGCAGGCACTGGAAAATGATTTAAGAATTTGCCTTCCAACTCACGACATGCTCGTTAATGTAAACATGTATTCTGTGACCCAGAAATTAAATGAGTGGGTTCAGAAATACACATAAATGAGATGTTTTGTTCTAAGCTGCAAAGTTTTCTAATTTAGTTATGTGTATTTTTACACAAGTATACAGCTTAGTTTACTTCCCTTATTATTACTTTATGTTTTTCTGTAGCTTAATGTTTCAACAGATACTGTGTTTTTCTACACAAAACTTGTGAGCTCTTACTTTCGTTAATCGAGACCCTCAGACCTCTCCATCAATTTGTATAAATTGCACTTAGTTGTCTAGTACTTATTTTTAGAAATCAGTAGTTTTGTTTATATTTTTGCTCCTGACATTCTATTAAACTCATATTCTAGTCGCACAGTAGGTTATAACTTGTTTTTTTCCCCAAGATTCACATAAAAACTATAAAGTAAGCTTTTATCTTCTTCATTTATATTACTAAGTTAAGTTTCTTATTAATAACATCTGTTTGCATATTTTCTACCCACATTTAAATTAACCTTCTACCCACAATTAAATTAACTGTCTTCTAAAAAAATAATAATAATCGTCATATTGATGAATGCATAAATAATAAACTCAAACTATCTACCCATTAAATAGTATCGCAATGGCTGTGTAGGTTCTTAATGTTTTTTTTTTCTACAATAACAATTAAGTTAAGACGGAGGTAAAGAATTTAGGGCTAATGATTGACTCTGACCTAAATTTTAAATCACATATTAATCACATTACCAGGAGAGCATTTTTTTTCACTTAAGAAATATAGCAAAAATTAGACCCCTTATAACTTTGCAAGATGCTGAAAAATTAGTTCACGCTTTAGTTTTTAGTCGACTAGATTACTGCAACGCACTCCTTACAGGACTACCCAAAAAATACATCAATCGATTGTAACTAGTGCAGAATGCAGCTGCTAGAATAACTATCCATCCATCCATTTTCCAACCCGCTGAATCCCGCTGGGGGTCTGCTGGAGCCAATCCCAGCCAACACAAGGCACAAGGCAGGAACCAATCCCGGGCAGGGTGCCAACCCATCGCAGGACACACACAAACACACCCACACACCAAGCACACACTAGGGCCAATTCAGAATCGCCAATCCACCTAACCTGCATGTCTTTGGACTGTGGGAGGAAACCGGAGCGCCCGGAGGAAACCCACGCAGACACGGGGAGAAAATGCAAACTCCACGTAGGGAAGACCCGGGAAGCGAACCCAGGTCTCCTACCTGCGAGGCAGCAGCGCTACCCCTGCGCCACCATGCCACCCGCTAGAATAACTAGGAAAAGAAAATCCAAGCACATCTCTCCAGTTTTGATGTCACACATTGGTTACCCATGTCATTTAGAATTGACTTTAAAATACTGTTTATGGTTTACAAAGCCTTAAATAATCTCGCTATATCCTATATCTCGGAATGCCTTTCATCTTACACCCCAAATCGTAACCTTAGATCTTCAAATGAGTGCCTGCTTATAATTCCAAGATCTAAACTTAAAAGAACAGGTGAGGTAGCCTTCTGCTGTTATGCACCAAAAATCTGGAATAATTTACTGAAAGAAATTCACCAGGCTAATACGGTGAAGCAATTTAAAAACTGCTAAAAAACCCATTACTTTAACATAGCTTTCTTGTAGCTTCATTTTAATGTAACCGTGATATTCTGTATATGCATTTAATTATAATTTTTTTCATCGCTCCAAAATCCATACTAACCCCTACTTTCTCTGGTGGCGATCTGCGCCACCACCAACTGATCAGAGAACTGTGCTTTCTCTATATTGATGGATTGCAGGGACAAAGGTCCACATGACCATCATTGTCTAATTCTTCCACATGAAGCCTGAAAACCATGAGGACTGATAATAATAATAATAATAATTCATTAAATTTATATAGCGCTAGAGATCATTTACTGTATGTTGGGTAGAATGCCTAGTGGAGGATGGGCGGTCTCGTGGACTCAGAACCCCTGCAGATTTTGTGTTTTTCTACAGCTCTCTGGAGTTTTTTTTTTTTTTTTTTCTGTCCTTCTTGGCCATCGGACCTTACTTTATTCTTTATTAATTAGTATTACCTAATCCTGTAAAGCACTTCGAGCTACATCATTTGAATGAAAACGTGCTATACAAATAAATGTTGTTGTTGTTATAAGCTGACCTTCCAGAAAACAAATTAACATTGGGTCAGTGATGGTTGAGTGTGAGCAGACATATTGGCCTTATGTGGACAGCAATGAATGGCCCGATTGCAATTTGCACATCGGGACAACATTGGTCTCAAAGCACTGGCTCTGTGTGGGCAAGCAGACAGGGATCCCATATTTGGACATGAACCTGAAAAAAGTTCATACCTTACTAGTCCATCCATCCACTGCCTATACCCGCTTATTCAGGGTAGGGTTGCTGGGCACCTGGAGCCTATTCCAGCAAGCAGTCGGCACAGGCAAGAACTATCCCTGGACAAGGCACCAACTAATCACACACAGCACAGGGTCAATTTAACACCAGCAGTCCTCCTAACCTGCATGATTTTGGACTGTGGGAGGAAACCACTATGGATATGGGGTAAACAAACTGAGAGTACCCTGGATGTGAACCCCGGTCTCCTTACCTTGAGACAGAAGCTCTACCGCTGCACCACCCCTTATTGGTCCTTTCCTTGATTTTTTTTTAATGTTATGTTGTTTTTTAATCAATTACATTATGCTTAAATATGAAAATTTACAATTTGTTAATTAATAAGAATAGGAATCAAAAAACACAGTACTAATGTGGCATTAAACTGTTTCCTTTGGATTTATTGGTACTTGTCCAATTTTTTATTTTTTTGGTGTTACAACATTGAGCACGAAACCATAAACAATTGAGCAATTTTAGCCAATATAAAAACAATACATTTTGAAGTTGTTCAAATTGCTATTTATACAGTCATAACCTAAAACCCACCAAAAACACTAATTCACTGAGTTACCGTATATACTTG
The DNA here is from genome assembly GCF_900747795.2 of Erpetoichthys calabaricus. NCBI lineage: Eukaryota > Metazoa > Chordata > Cladistia > Polypteriformes > Polypteridae > Erpetoichthys > Erpetoichthys calabaricus. The sequence goes on along the minus strand of NC_041394.2, from coordinate 205,134,852 downwards.
CGGATAAGTTCTGCCATAGATAAGTCAGGACTTGATTTTACAGTATTATTTCTGGTATTTTATATTGTCGGTCGTATACGTCGAATGCGGTAAACTCACGTTATTGGTACAAGGGATTATGATATGCTAACGCCCACCTGAGAGAATAACCACGGAGCACACTGCCTTTTTTTTCTATGTGGGTGCGGCAATGTGCTGTATCAGTGTGTGCTCCTAACTTCTCTCTCTCTCTTTCTCTATTGTGCCTACGTGACCACACGGTAATACCTGAACTGTTCTGAAGAAATGTTTGTACTGATTTGTGTTTTTTGTATCTCACATCCTCATACACCTTTATCATAAGAGCATCCCTTATCTGTGATGGAGTGTTCGATCAGAAGAGATTTTGAAGCTAGTTTTAAATTAAACATTGTTGAAGTAGTGAAAGAAATTGGTAACTGCGCTGCTGCAACAAAATTCGATGCGTCTGAGAAATTGATGCGAGATTGGAGAAGGCAAGAAGATGTAAACAAAAAAATTAAGTGTTGCATTTTTGAATGGGCGTATAAGTTGGGGTCTGATTTTATGATCGATTTTTCAGGTTTCAAGACCCGACTTATACATGAGTATATACGATACTTACTCTGAGACAACATTAAAAAGTGGGAAATTAATGGGGTAGTTACCAAACCATCACTGAGCCAATGAATGGCATACTAAACATGTACTGCCATCCATTTACCCATATTGGACCACCAGAGAAACTTTGCTAAGGTGCCCCTTGTAATATGCCCCACGTTGTGCCAGGGTGATATTTAATTGGGTTTTCCCAAGGCCACACTGCCCATCGTTTGCCCACAAGGGGCCACCGTGTTGCTGGGGCATCGCTTAGACATTAGTTAAGCAGAGATAAAAACTAAATGTGTCCGAATTCACTGCAGCCATAGTATCTCTGGGACCAATTTGTTCCAATTCATATTACATTGGCATAACATCAATTTGGTTAGCTTGACAAAAAGTGGAGAGTTGGATATATAAGAGCAGAAGGTCATACTAAATGCATTAATTTGTTAAATAATTACAGCACTAATATAGCACTAATACAGCAAAAATAGAAAAAAAATAACATATGAACTAAATAAATGAACTAGAATGAACTAAATAAATTACTTTTTATGTGCCTGCTTCAGATGCTGGAATTTCTAACTTTTTACTTAATGGTTAAATTGTTTTTCCCTTGTACTTCCGTTGTTTTCTTTTTTCCCGATGAACTTTACTTTTTTCTTTTTCCAATTGACTCCATTTCCCTCCAGTTCTAAAATGAATTAACTTTAGGAAGGAAAAACCATAGCCTAGGTTTCGCATGTGAAGTCGGGTGTATTTCAGGGTTACCTGTTCACAGTACTCACAGTACAGGTGCCCTAAGGTTTGATATTACAAAGCCAGTCATAGAGGTCTGATCCTTAACTGCCTGCCTTTGCAGTTAAAAAGGAATGCCTGAAATATTCACCATCTGGACATCTCTGGTGGCAACAGATGGCTTGGGAGGTATGGCTGAGTTTCCCCGAATCTTGATAATTTACACCTCCTCCTGGGCAGTGCCCTAGGGTATAGTTTGTGTGGTTTTTGGGTTGCGCTTTTGGGTTGTGCAGCATTATATTGTATATAATAGAAAAGGGTTGCATGTGGTCTGTGAAGAGTCATGCGATGGGTCACCACAGGCAGTTTAAGCAATCAAAATTGCTCTGCTACAAATGTCAGTGACAATTCTCCAACGGGGACACAGCTCTCCTTGTATTACTGTTGGAAGCAACTTTGCATCTGAAAAAAATAAAAAGGCAAAGACTTTTCACAAGAAAAAAAAGTTTAAGAAACACTGCTCCAGGGCATTAAGTGTACCTTTTGGAATTACTAACACAATGCAGCCTACTATCAGGTCAGTGACTAGGCATCTGCATTTCCTATACCAATCTCTCAGTTTCTTTTATATATTTAACATTTTTACTTATGTCCCTTGTGATGAAAGACTTTTTTTCTCTCGGGTGCTTGACATTAATTATATTTGTTTTATGTTTCAATATTTTATGTATGTTTGATTTCAGCTTAAAAAGTTATTTTTAAATTAGTTTTATTAATTTTGCAAAATTTCATTAACAAAGTACACTTTTGAAGTCAGCTTTGAAAGGAAATCCTGAAATTTTATATCAGGTAATTCATTAAAAATAAATCGGTCTATATTATGTGTACATGTTTTTTAAATTACATATCTTCAAAAGGAGCTTTAAAAAAAGAAGAAAAAAACAGTAAGATTAAAACTACAATAGCCCAGCCACTTTGGGAACATTTCCTCTATTAAAGTAGGCCTGATCAACCACATTTTTTACTTCCATATGTATTATGCAATACTGGTGTGTTATCCAAGGTTACTCCACACCTCGTACCTAGTGCTGGCAAGGTAATGTGTCATAATAAGACAAAATGCAATGTATCTTTGACTGTATTGTGTGTTTCAGTATGTGTTTTGTGTCTAAAATAAAGAAAATTCAATAAAACTTTGGGTAACACTTTACATTAAGTGTCCATAATTACACTGTAACTGCTATGTAATTACCTGTATAAGTACAGTGTAAATTTATATTTATTTGCTTAGCAGTCACTTTTATCCAAACCAAAGTTATATTCGAGTAAACATCATGTTACAAAAATGTTACAAAATTGATCCTCACATGTGAAGAGCTCAGAAGAAAATCCAATTACACTTCCTTGGTTACAAAACCTTCAACCAACAAGAAGAACTTTAAGTGTTTCTGAGAGCTTTAAGTGACTCAGAATTTCAAATGGAAGTTGGCAGCTAGTTCCACCAGCTAGGAACTACGTATAAAGAGCCTGGATTAAGATATGATATCACACAGAGATGGCATCACCAGATTCTGTTCATTAGCATGATATTAAAGGTGATGAGGTTATTTCCAAACAATTACCAGTGCACACCAATCAGTAGTAATTTTGTTAGAAGATCACAAACACAGTGAAACACAATCCAGGGAGTGTCACATGACATACTGTTCATAATGGCAGCTTAGTGCTCACACCTTTCAACCTGTTTGAGATGTCTTCTAGGCTTGTGGCAGACACAGGGGAATTCGACACATCTTACTGGGAGATGATGAAAGGTCTCTTTTTCGAACAAATGCCTTAAATGCTAACATGCAAGCGCACTTTGCCGAAATGTGAATAAAAATTGCAAGTATCAAGTCTGAGCAATGCTACATTAAAAAGGAAATGGTAGCTCTACACTCTAATATCTCACAAAATGGCGAAGAAATGGGTTGCTTGCACAGAGAGATTACAGCTATTAAATTAAAGATGACAAACAAAGATCGAAGAAGGATAATGCACTTACTTTTCTCTCCAAAGCCTGGCCACAGTGGTTTCCAGTTTTATGTTGCATTTCTATACAGACTGAAAAAGCTCACAGGATCTACTCTGAATGATCAGATTGTTCCAAGCCCTGCGTCTTCATCATCAGGTTTTTAAAATACATCTATAGACAATGTGTGCTGGCTGAGAGCTGTAAGGGCTGAGGGTGCCTGCATTAAGTTCTTCCATAATCTCTTAAGTGGTGATCTCCCCGAAAAAGTGAGTGATGAGCCTGGTTATGAGAAGAGGTCAGTACCATGCACCTCCAGGTCTAAGCTTGTGGATATTTTTTAAAGAGACATTTTTAGCATTGGTGTGTTATTATATTTCTAGCTCACTGGTTTTGACTACTTTTAGTTCTAACTAATTGTTTATCGTCTTCAGCTCTGTTAAAAAGATTCTTTTTTTTTTAACCCTCTGGTACTGACCTGTTCGTTTGTCTGTCCAGGATTTTAAATTGCCTGTAGCTCGCAAACCGATTGAACTGTTGACCTGAAAATTGGTACACATATACTACGTGACGTCTACTATCCACTTCCGGGGTGATGATTGACTTCCAAGGTTATTCCTCTTTTTATTTTTATTTTATTTTATTGTAGAATTAACTCTCGGGAGCAGCCAGCAGAGTGGCCGTGTGGCGCATGCGTACAGGCACCGTTCTCATCCCTACCACCTTCACCATCACTTCCCCTACGTCTTCATATCTTAAATCTTTCTTAACTCTTCAATCTGCTTCAAGTGCCAGCTTAAGAGAAAAATTAAGGAAAACGTACTAAGTAATTTCAACACAAACACTGACTTAATCAGTTTTAACGTGAAAAGATGCTGAAGAAAGAAGAGAAGAAGCGGGCCGCTAGAAGGGAGAGAAGAAGAGCTGCTCAGGAAGCAGCAAGCGCATCAACCTCTGAGCAAACGAATGCTAAACGTACAGAGAAAGAGTATGAAAACTATGAATGCTCAAGTCAAGTGTATTCACTGCACGTTATCGTGCAGTGTGCCATTACTGTCTAGTAGAAAAATATTTGAATATATTATTCTGCTATAATTAAGAAAAAAAAGTTAAATAAAATAAAAAGTAGAAATAAATAAAATAGAAATACATTTTTAAAATTACATAAAATACAAACACATCAGCAGGTTTTGTTTTTCCATCACTATAGACCCTTTTTTATAAAGTTACAAATGAATTACAGGTTGTTCAGTAGAGACTGTCAACTTAGTAATTGTACAAGGTACTTATTGCTTTATTACCACACAACATTCAACAAAGGATAAATTATTAATCTACAAAAACATTTCTGGTCAGGTATGTAAATTGTAGACAATCTCTCTCTCTATCAAGTGTCACAGAATCTTTTTAAAGGTTTATAGGCACATTGTTTTCACATGTACAGAGTATAGTGGAATTCCTACTTGCATGTGCTAATTAACATGCAACATATTGCCACTCTACGTCAACACAATTACATGCCATCAGTTTTGAACAGATTGAAATTAGGTAAGGGATCATCTGTACCTGATACATGTGTCTTGCGTACTGGAGTTCCAGTGAAAAGCAGCTTTGAAAGCTGCCCAACACCACTGTCACACATTCAGAAGAACTGTCATAATTAACCTGTTGAGTACTTCTGTCTGGTTCACTCCCACTAGAATATGAGGCTCGCTTGATGTCACTGTCCGATTCTGAAGAACTATTATTACTATAACATTAATTCACTTTCCTCTTCAAGCAGCTTACAGTGCAACAGCCCGTATTTGGCTCACCCCGCTGCCACAAATGTTCTTCCAATAACAGCCTCCTATCACTAGCTACTGTTTATGGCAGACAAGTAAACTCTAGGATGATTGTGTGCATGCCAGTACCAGTAGATGAGTTACCTCAGGAATAATGTGAACAGGTCAAAGAAGACTCAGTTGGCTGGTTTATCTGCAAGAATAATTCTTTGAAAAACAAAATAAAACAAAGTTAATCTTTATTAACACAAAAAAGAAATGTGTCTGCTATAAAGAATGTGAATCAGTCACAAAGGTGCAGGGTAAATGGCATTGCTATAGCATTGTGTTGATCTCTAATGGTTTTGTGATTTAAGTGCATTTGTAACCTTTTATTTTTAGAGTTACATTTTTGTCTGGGAGCTTTTTGCCGTCTTTAGAACTCTGCTCTTTGTCTTGTGTCATTTTGGAAATTTTTGGCTTGTTCTACCTTGTCTGCTGTATATGATCTTCTGCCTGTTTTTGACTACTTGGCTTGAATAATGATAATGGCACATGCTGAATCCCAAGTTTTGCAGGGTACCACTGTACTTGGTATCATCAGAGCATGACTTCTTCTTCTGAATAATCAGTGCCGGGGGGAATTGCTAGAGGCTGGCATTTGCATGTAAATGTTTTGCGTAAGGTTCTTGCTTTAATGGACAGGTTTCCTTTGGGCGTGAACAAACGTAATATCTGTATAGCTTTATAGGTTTTTGCCAATAAGACTCCCTGGCCAATTTTCACTTCTGAAGAGCACTGAATTCAAGTAGTTAATGGTAAAAAGTTTAAAGGAAGTAGGTGTTACTGTTTAAAATTTCACAGAGCATCTTTTTCCCCTTTGGGAAACATGGCTAACAACAAACTTAAATGTTATATTAATAGCTTTGTCTGTCATCTATCTTTTGTTTTCTTATTCTATGCACTTAAAATCGCAATTTAATTCTTATTTCTGACAGATATGTGTTAAAAAGAAACAAAGAAATGAATGGATGCACTCAACATTAAACATATATTGTCATTTTAAGATATTAATCATATATATTCTACTTGCTAGAATGGAAAGGCCTGTGAAGTGTGCTGCCTGTCAACCCTTGAAATATCAGTAAGGTCAGGGATGAAGCATACTAATGAGACAATACAAATGAAGCCATGGTTTATGACTTCTCATTATTCACCCAGTATGACTGACAGATTTTTAAAGCTTCATAAATTTAAGAGCTTTCAGAGGCAATGAATTATCTTATTGTATAAAAATACTCCAAGACAAATTTAAATATTGTTTACCTTAAAATAGTCCAATAGCACATTTCCTTTGTCACAGTTTTATACTTCTCTTATATTTAAAAATACTGCTCTGCTGGGTTGCCATTGTTTATTTTTAAATATATTTAATTAGACTAATTGTCTGTTGTTATGTACATGGGATAACATGCACCCAGATCGTGCAACTCCTCTAGAAGAGGAATGTCAATCAAGTCTGTAAGGATGTTTATACCAGATTGTGAATTAAGGATATCATACCAAAGAATATTGAACAGGTAAGCTTACTGATACTTTCATTTACAAAAATACCCAGCTGAGAGATGCCCATGATGGACATTGACAATTCAGGATTGCCTAAATTTTAATAGTGATTAAAAGAAGTGGTGGTTCTTGTTCCTGGCAGAATAAAGATGGAATCAATGACACACAACAGTTTATCTGTGGGTAAACTCTTTGAAATAGCTGCTGAGTACTTTTCTTTGACATCAGAGATACTGTAGCTCCCATTACCTAACATTACATATTAATATAAAACATTTGATTGGTTTCCTGGTTACTTTTTAAACATATTTGATGGGCTAAACAGTTGTTTCTCTATCTACACATAGGTTCAGTCCTTTGTTCTGCCAGGCATATAGAAGCACACAAGGCCTAGCTGAAGCAGCAATGCTAGTCAAACCTTTACTGTTTTAATACTCACATTTCACTTTTCACCATATTTTCATTATCCTTGGTTATGTACAGTATGTTACGTTGTCTATATGTGCAAGTAAGAATTTTAGTGTACTCTATGCATGTGACATTAAATGTGATCTTGAACATGAAAGCTATCAGTTTTAAAAAAGGAATCAATATAAACATTTAAATAAAAAGAATAAATATTTTGAAATAAAAAACACAATTTTAAAAAGTGTCAGTTGCCATTTTATTTGCCAATTAATTTATATGAACAGATATATTTCCTTTTATTAAATAGAAACAGAGAAAAACGCAACGAACATGGGGTGAAAATGCAAACTCAAAACCACGACAAAGCAAGGAATCAAACTATGCAACTATGAAGTAACAGCACTAACCACAGTGTTCTTCATTTATTGCTAAGTTTATTTTTGTACTATTATTATTATTATCCTTCATCAGAGATGACTTTATCTTAGGCAGGCAAAACAACTTGGCAGGTGGGCAGTGGCACCAAGTGCCATATTTGAGTACAGAGAAGAGAAACTGAATAGGTGAGGGTTAGTAACAAATTATAACTATCACATTACTTATGTTTTAATGCTAATGACCAACAACAGAGATGCAGTCTGTACATTTAATCAGCAGCTCTAGTCAGGATATGCTAAATTGAAGTAGTGAGTCCTGAGCTGAGAAAGCTGAGACTGAAGGGGCATTTCTTATAGTAGCAGGCAGACAATTCCACAGTTTAGGGGCCCTGTAACTAAAAGCTCGACCTCCCACTCTTATTTTATTAATCCTTTGAATCCTAAGCAGACTGGCATCTTGAGATTTTAACATGCGCTCTGGTTTGTAAGTCATGATAAGTTCAGATAAGTAATCCGGACCTTGGCCATTTAAGGCTTTATATGTTAAAAGGAGCATTTTTAATTTCTCAGAATCCTGTTTATTTAGAACACACCTTCATTTCCCAACATCTTTAAGATGGAATAACATGATTTGGACAAGTTTGTAATGAGCACTTTAAATGACATGCTAGAGTCAAAGATAACTCCTAGATGTGGGGTGATTCAGTAAAATTAATGGTGGTGCCAACTGAGTTAAATGTTGACAAAATATTGTTGCAATCAGCATCATGACCTCCAATCATTAACATCTTTGTTTTATCAGTGCCTAAAATTCTACCTTGGAATTTACCTAAGAGTAAATATCACTCTTTTTCAACAACATTTTCCTGTTTGCATGGACAAAATTAAACAAGACATGCACAGATAGTCTATTCTCCATCTTACTTTAGCAGAGAGAATTAATACTATTAAGATGAATATCCTCCCTAAGCTTCTGTTTCTATTTCAGAATATCCCCATCTACATTAACAAATCATTTTTAAAGAAATTAAATTCAATCATAACCTCATTTATTTGGAATTTGAAATTTTCATGTATCCAAAGGGTGACCCTACAATGACCTAAATCAGGTAGATGGCATGACTCTACCTAATTTTCAGTTTTATTACTGGGCTAAAAAAGTACAAGCTATAAAAACCTGGACAGTGACACAAAATAGATGAAGACACATTAGCTGGGTCTGCAGTAAAAATGAAATCCTGCAGTACTTCTTTATATTCTTTGCTTTGTACCCCAGTAAATACAAGGTATCGTCAATATACTAATTACCCAATTGTCCTTCATTCACTCAGAATATGGAACCAACGTAGGAAGCTCTTCAAGTTAGAAAATAAGAATATTTTATCTGTGGCACCTCTACATGATAACCACCTTTTTCTACCATCTTGAACTTACACAGTTTTTTAATGTTTGGAAAATGTATGGGATTAAATCATTTAGAGATTTGTATATAAATAAATATAAATTCTCACTTAGAGGATTTGTTCAAAACTTTTTAAAAATCTGGCAGGATCTAATCAATAACATTTTACAATAAGCATTTATAGTGGGGAGAAAGACTCCTTTCTCTCTTTACTACTCTCAAAAGTTTTACTTTGGCTGTTGTCCTCCCTCTGTTTCTCATGGGTGGGGGTTGAATGAAATTTAGTTTTGCTAAGTTTGACTTGATTGTATGGAATGATACATGCTTTTGCTAATTTCAATAAAAGATAAAAAAAAAAGGCCCAGGGCAGTTTCTCAGCTGCAAAGGCTCCAGTCCAGTGTACAAGGCACATACAAAAAAGGCTTCAGTGCTATGAAGACTGGAACTCTGTGAACGCAATAATATTTTTTATTTACTTATTAATAGTTTATAGCTAAATGCTGTATTTTGTTTGTTACTATCATTTTGTCTGCATCTTTTCTTGCCTGAGGCACCTCAGAGCTCAGGTCACAGTTTTGGGCAGAATAAATGGTGCAACATAGTTGTTAGACACGTCCCTATCCCTCACTTAAAAGACCTTAAAAAATTGTTGCACCATTGTTATCCACTCAAAACTAGTTCAGTTTCTTCTTCCCCATCTTGAAAAGGCTTAGATTATTTTTTGAACAAACAGACAACTATTATGCTTCATTGTCAAATCACTTACTGCTCCAGGGTTAATTTACAAAGTAGCAACAATTGTGATTAGAGTTAGGATGTACAACCATAAAAAGTCACATTTTGTATCGTTATATTGACATCCAGTTAAATTTAAGTCTTATTTTAAATCCTCCTTTTGACTTTGTAAAATCATAAATTGCTAAGCCCCCTTATCTAATAGGACTTATAAATGCCAATGCTCAAAACTGCTCATGAAGCTGGTCTGCTTGAAATTACAAAGATCAACAGAATTAATGTAGGAGGTGGAACCTTTGGCTGTAGTACATCCAGGGTCTATAAGCCAATTTTAAAGGGGCACCATTGGTCTTTCATAGGAAACGCTCATTATTTTCTGAATAGCATAGACTAAGCTACTACTAGGACATTTATAGTTTTTTTTGTATTTGCTTTTAGTTATAATAACAATTGTTTTGTATGGAAATTATCAAATCTTTCAATAATCTTAAGGTGGCAGATTGTTTGCCATGACCCATCATCAGGCATTTGTGTTATTTTGAGTTTGACATGTTTGTTTGTCCCATGTTACAGTGTCTATAAAAAGTTTTCACCCCCTTGAAAGTCTCCAAATATTATTGTTATACATCATTGAATCACAATGGATTTAATTTGTCTTTTTGATACTGATCAAAAAGATAGAGACTCTTTAATGTCAAAGTGAAAACAGATCTCTGCCCAGAGATCTAAATTAATTACAAATATAAAACACAAAATAATTGATAACATACAGTAAGTATTCACCTGTTTCAACTCAGTATTTAATAGATGTGCCTTTAGAGTGTTTGTGCACAAGTTTCTATCAGCTTTGCTAATCTGTACACTGCAGTTTTTCCATTTTTGTCTTTGCAAGACTAGGCATGCTCAAGTTTCATTGAGATTGTGAGTGATCAGCCATTTTCAAGTCCAGCCACAAATTCCCAATGGGATTGATATCTGGACTCTGACTCAGGTACTCCAGGATATAAACATTGTTTTTAAGCCATTTCTAGTGTCTAGATCCAGGCCATACTAAGGTGTTAGAGATGTGGAGGAAATGGTAACCACAGGGCACTTCAGGTTGTCCTAGCAGTTCAAGATCTCTGGTCCTCACACCTCAGGGGTATCCCATGAAGCATACTTAGCACAAATAAGCCACGATTAAAGGGAAAAACCAAGCTTATCCAAGTTTTTGTTCTACCAAAAAGTATTAGGGCAAGTCTCACTTGGTAACCAAGACACTAAGCATCTACCCTTAACCTGAAGCTTAACAAAACCTCAGAGAAAATTTCAAATTGTTTTTTTTTGTAGCGTACCTAATGTTGCAGAATACTCATTTAAATGAATTTTACATGTTCACTACAGACTGATAAAACATTATAACCTAAACTATCAATTGCAAATGAACAACATTTAAATTATGTCCTTTGTTTCCACATTTTTTGCCAGTGACAGGATTTTTTACCATGTTTAATGTTGCTACATTATTAGGTACACTATTGTAAGTTCATCTGACATTCATTGCAAAGTGGTAAAACATTAAAAACCATGCATTGCAATGTATGTTTGCACATACTTATACTGTATATAGAAATTTCAGAGTATGTTCTTGCATGTAATTTTCAAATGCTGCCAAATGCATATCATATTGCTCCTGAATGTTTGTTTTAAGTGTTTCAAGTATGATTTTCACAAACGGATATATTTACATTTTTTAATGTGAATAATGCCATTACCGTTTAAGTATGCAATGCAGAAATTCAGAACTGTAATGTACTTAGAAATTGATCTGGATTGCCTCACAACCTTTCTGGTTTTCTTAATAGCGGATGCATTTCCTTTTAGTGTTATCATTGATCAACTATTATGTCTTAATTAACTGCTGAAAGGACTGCTATTGCCACTGTTAAATGTTCTTCTCTTTTATGAAAATTAAATAAAACTTAACTTTTCGAAGCTGCCCCATAATAGACCATATATTGCAACAGTTGCACATGTAAAGTCACAGGTACTCATTTTGCCATTTATCATACCATCCTCTGCTTTTTGAGGTCTGATAGATGTTATTGATGATCTGTAGTCAAGGCTGCTTAAATCTCACAAGTGCAAACATAATTGTTGACTGCTGAAGCCCACCTTGAGTTGATGAGACACACATGGATTTCAGTGCATCAACAAAGCCTGTATTAGAAAATGAGGTTTATTCAAGTGAGGTTTCCTTGCCTAAGTCTTAATTTAATAAGCAAGCTTCGTGGAATATCCCCCTGATGTTGGGACTTAATCAGGTTACCTGTTGTACGCCATTGTCTCACAAACCTGTATTTAATATCTCTTATCCTACCTTACCTTACCTTTCAATAAAAAAACCCTGAACCCCTCCTCTGAAAAATTAAAGACTTTAGTGTCCAGAAAAATGGAAGAATCCAGACCAAATTAATATCAACAAAGTACAAAAATAAAGCACAAAGAATAAAATAAATGCAAATGATACCTAATGTAACATTTTAGCTTGCTTTCTGCATGAAATATTAGCTTCAATATTATTGTAGTAATAAAAAATATAATATTCTTAAAACAAATCAAGTATGAAGACAAAGGTACAGATCTTCTTCTCTAGCTTCAAGATCATTATATTTCATCAAGTTTTTTGTTAGAATTTCTGTTCAAAGGTGTCTGGAGTGTCCTTTTTCTTAATTTTGTTCCACCCAGGTCTTTCCCTGCTGATATGATGTAATACTTCTTTTGAAACAGACAGATTCTTTTTTTATCTTTAATAATCCCTTACACAGATGATTAAAATATCATTTCTTTGCATAAGTAATATTTCCTTATTTCTAATTCTATTTTCGATTCCATTTGTCATAAGCTTCATACTTACTATTATCGAGAAACATTATTATGATTACTGCGGTGGGTTGGCACCCTGCCCAGGATTGGTTCCCTGCCTTGTGCCCTGTGTTGGCTGGGATTGGCTCCAGCAGACCCCTGTGACCCTGTGTTCGGATTCAGCGGGTTGGAAAATGGATGGATGGATTATTATGATTAAATAATCATTTAATTGTTTCAAAGCATAAGATTTGAGTAATAAAACCAGTTAGTTTAAAAGTTCGTTTTTTATTTTTTTTTAATTTTATTTATTAATTTTATTGTAATCATTCCATACAAATAGATCAATTTATAACAAAAAAAAAAAATTGAAGACAAATCAATCCCCACCCCTGAGAAGGAGAGCTTAGCCAAAGGAGAATTGCTTAGGGCTTTTTAATAAGGCAACAATAAACAAAAGAAAGGAAGAAATATATATAGGTAAATAAAAAATGGAGAAGGAAAATAAATGTGGTAATAGTTATTTATCTTATTCTAAAATAATATTGATTAGATCCTGCAAGGTTTTGAAAAAATTCTGTACAGATCCTCTAACTGAGAATTTGATTTTTTCCAATTTCAAATAATATAAAACATTGGTTTCCCACTGACTTATCAGAGGAGAGTTAGGATTCTTCCAATTTAACAGAATAAGTCTGCGTGCCTAAAGTGTAGTGAATGCAATCACCGTTTGCTTGTCCTTCTCCACTTCAAGTCCGTCTGGAAGAACACCAAACACAGCTGTTAATGGGTTAGGAGGGATTGTGACCCCAAGGCTGTCTGAAAGGCACTTAAAAATGTTGGTCCAAAATGATGTTAGTTTGGTGCAAGCCCAAAACATGTGACCCAGTGAGGCAGGAGCTTGGTTGCAGCGTTCGCAGGTTGGATTTTGACCTGGAAACATTTTGGACAGTTTTAAGTGAGACAGATGAGCTCGATATATAATTTTTAGTTGAATAATTCTATGCTTTGCGCATATGGAGCTCGAGTGAGTTCTCTGCTTTGCTACCTTCCACTCCTTTTCTGATATATTGATTAAGAGATCTTCTTCCCAATGTCCTATTGGGTCTTTGAAAGGTAGGGACTCTAGTAAGATTTTATATAAGGCGGAAATGGTGTTTAATTCCTCGAAATTGAGCAGTATTTTTTTCTAGCATGGTGGAGGATACTAGGTGAGGAAAATCGGGCAGTTTCTGTTTAACAAAATTTCTAATTTGAAGATAGTGAAAGAAATGTGTAGCTGGGAGGTTGAATTTGGAACGTAATTGTTCAAAAGATACAAATATGTTGTCTATATAAAGATCTCTGAGCATTTTAATCCCAAAACTTTTCCAGGTATTCAAAACTGGATATGTTTGCGAGGGTTGAAAGAGGTGGTTCTCTTGCAGAGGTGCCACAGATAAAAGATTTTCCATCTTAAAATGCTTTCTAAGTTGGTTCCATATTCTGAGTGAGTAAAGCACAATTGGGTTATTAGTATATTTGCAATAACTTGCATTTATTGGAGCGCAGAGCAGGGAGTACAAAGAAGTACTACAGGATTTTACTTCTATTGCGAGCCAAGCCTGTGTATGTTCATTTTTTTTGTGTCCAGGTTTTTATGGCTTGTAAGTTTGCTGTCCAGTAATAAAACTGAAAATTAGGTAAAGCCATGCCACCTTCTGCCTGAGGTCTTTGTAGGGTCACTCTTCGGATACGTGGGTGTTTTGAGTTCCAAATGAATGAGGTTATTGTTGAATCTAATTGCTTAAAAAATTATTTATTGATATATATTGGAATGTTTTGAAATAAAAAAGAAGTTTAGGAAGGATATTCATCTTAACAACGTTAATTCTTCCGGCTAGAGTGAGATGAAGGGTTGACCATCTATGCAAGTCTTGCTTAATTTTTTCCATACAGACGGCAATATTTTGTTGATAAAGAGCTTTATGTTTACTTGTGATATTTACCCCATGGTATTTAAACTGATCTGCTATGGTAAAAGGTAGGGTGTCCAATCTAATATTATATGCTTGTGAATTCACTGGAAAGAGAATACTTTTATTCAGATTAATTCTGAGACCGGATATCTTTTGAAATTCTGTTAGTGCTGTTAGAACTGCAGGCACAGTGTTTTCTGGGTCTGATATATATAAAACCATATCATCTGTATATAGAGAAATTTTCTGTTCCAGTCCTTCTCTGATAATCCCCTTTATCTGATAAGAATTTCGACAGTGAACCGCCAGTGGTGCAATGGCGATTGCAAACAGCAGTGGTGACAAGGGACATCCTTGTCTGGTACCACGTTCTAGCTTAAAGTAGTCTGAGCAAATGTTGTTAATACAAACTGAAGCTTCTGGATTGGTATACAGTAGTTTGATCCATGCACAAATATTCGGGCCAAACCCAAATTTCTCCAATGCAGTGAAAAGGTAGTTCCATTCAATCATATCAAATGCTTTTTCTGCGTTTAATGATAGTAATATCTCTGGGGTGTTTGATTTTGCTGGTGAATATATAACATTAAACAAGCATCGGAGATTGGAAGATAGGTGTCGGCCTTTAATAAATCCAGTTTGATCCTGTGATATTACCGAGGGCAGCACTTTCCCCATCCTTCTAGCTAGAATTTTTGAGAGTATCTTAACATCATTATTCAGGAGTGAAGCTGGTCTGTATGATGCACATTGTAACAAGTCCTTATTTTGTTTAGGAAAGACAGTGATTAATGCTTGACGAAATGTTGAGTTTGTTTTTTAAACAGCACTTCAAAGGGGAATTGGTTTAAACTGATAGCCTCATCCTCGTGTTCAGCTCACTGTTTCATTTTTCAAATATTCCTTTGTAATAGTTATGTCTTAACATCCCAATTTCTGACATTCCTTCAATTCATTTCTGACCTGATCTGGTTCTTTGACTAAGCTTTTGCTGGTGGTGGCCAGGGTAGACTGTTTTTTTGACATAGTATAGCTTTGGCTTTATGCTTGGTGGTGTTGTCTTGCTAGAAAACACAACTCCCAAGGCACTTTTTTTTTTTTTTTTTGCAGTCTGCCTCACCCTATACTTTTTTCTTACATTTTACCCTCTACACTCATACGCATTAAAGCATCCCCACAGAATAATACTCTCACTACCATACTTCACAGTTTGCACATGGCATTTATCCTCATCAGATCACAGAACTTTCTTCCAGTTGACTTCAGTATCCCATTTGCCTTCTTGCATTTGTTATTATTATTTATCTATGTAATCTAATAATTATTTACTCATTTTGCTGATGCCTTCATCTAAGCTGACTTACAACTTTTGAGATACCATTGGTTACTTTTCTTTTGTTATTCCAATTGGAACACAGGCAGGTGAAGCAACTTGCTTATAGTCACACAGTGTCAGTAGCAGGATTTGTAACCACAACCTCAGGGTTCATAGCCCAAAGTATTAATCACTATACCACACTGCCTTTTTTAATAGTGACTTTCTCTTTGATATTCTCCCTTAAAATTGTGACTGGTGAAGCACCTGGGCAAAAGTTCTTGTCCGTACAGTCTTCCCAATCTTATTTACTGTATCTTGTAACTCCATCAATGTTATCATGGGGCTCTTGGTGGCCTCTCTCACTAGTCTTCGTCTTACACAGTTGCTCAGTTTTTGTAGACAGTCTGCTGTTATCAGATTAACAACTTTGCTACACATCTTTTTAAAGATTGATTTAACTGGACTCCACAGGATACTCATTAATATGGATATTTTCTCATCTCCATCCTAATTTGTGCTTTTCAATCACCATTTCCACAGAGTTGCTTGGAAAGTTCTTTTTGACTTCATTGTTAGGTTAGATCTCCATTGAACTAATTACGTGGCTTCTTAAACCCACTGATTCCACCACTGGTGATTTAGGGGTGTCATATTAATTTATCTGCGGTGGGTTGGCACCCTGCCTGGGATTGGTTCCTGCCGTGTGCCCTGTGTTGGCTGGGATTGGCTCCAGCAGACCCCCGTGACCCTGTGTTCGGATTCAGCGGGTTGGAAAATGGATGGATGGATATTAACTTATACAATTAACTATTTTGTGTTTTATTTCTGTAATTGACCGCTTTGTCGAGCTGTGTTTTCACTCTAACATTAAACATTTTTTTCTTATGCAATCCACTGTGATTCAATGTTGTATTACAATAAAATATGAAAATCTATAAGGGGTTGAATATGTTTTATAAGTACAGTAAGATCTGAAACCTGTAAAACTTTTCAATGCTTTAAGAAACGTGACTTACAAATACTGTAAATATGTATTTTATATAAATGTTTCTCCCATTTTTTGTTGTATGCTGACTGTACAGTATTTGTAATTAATGCATAGCATGCTAGTTTTTAAGTGGATGTGTGTTTTATAAGAATAAATTGAAATTAAAATAGTGACTGCCAATTGTCTTTCATTCTTAAAGAAAGCCTGAAGAACTCTCATACAAAGCTGCTTTGATCAAAATCGCACATGAGAGATGATTTTGAGTGTTTATTGCTATTCCTCATTTTTTTTTCTATTTGTCTTATTTATCACACAGCTGCTCTCTCTTAAGAAGTCAGACATTGCTGGGCTTATTTTCATCAAGAACAAAGTTGTATTTCCCCATATTTCCGTCCGACTCTAAGCATTCTTTTCCCACTGTCTACTAATAATGTTGTCTACTTGTGTTTACATCCATTTCATTGTTATGACATGAACACTCACTTGGGTATCTTTGAGAAATCAGTTGTGTAGGCTCATGTCACTGCAAAAGATTTTCTGTGTCTAGTTTTTGTTTTCTCATAAAAACTAGAATGGATAATGACACTTAAATCTGTAATTGACAAAGTATTTCAGAAGCTTTTTAACCACATTACACTAGAGAAACTACTTTAGTCAGTCTGTGAACTTGAGCACAGTGTGGCTTTCAAAGCTGCATATCTCCTTTCAGCTGTCTAATTTCCATCATATTAATGCCTGCCTGACTGAACTCATTCCTGTTACATTCTGTCTCTGCTGTAAAGGTTTTTTTTCTGTTTATCACAAAAAAGTCTTCCTGTTTTCATTTTTAGTGAAAAAATCTAGAAGCACGGCAGAACAGTGTATGTCATCAATACCTATACTGCATATCTTATTCCATATATAGTAGAATATTTTAGATGCAGTTGACAAAGCACTTTAGAGTAAACTCATAAAATATAAGGAGACTTCCATTTGCAGTAAATAAATAAATAAAAATTTTCCATAATGGAACAAACATACTGTATAATTGAAAGATAACTCTTTATCACCATATTTCTTTTAGATCTTGGATCTTTGTATCCACCTGCCCACTGATTTGTGCATAAGGAAAATGTTTAATATCCAAAGCAGAGCAGAGAATAAAAATTTACAAAAACAGTACCCTGTGATAGACTGGCACACCCCATTCACTTAATATTTCTTCCATGTGGCCAGTACTGCTATGATAGACTCCAGACCCACAAACACAGAATTGAATAAAGCAGCTACAGAAAAAGGATGGAAGAAATAAACATCAGAAAATCAGAATATTTAATAAAATCCAAATTCAAATATATTTTAAGAAAACGCCAGAAATTTCATATAATAAGCAAGCATTGCAATTCTGAGCTTTTTGTGTAGTAAAATAACTGCATGAGGATGTGGCTCAGATTTCAAAGCAGCTATTATAAACTAAGCATGTTTCGGAAATGTTATGTTATTTTATAGCCAAGTCAATGATTGGATTTAGGTTAAATGATTATGATGCAAGACTTTGTAATGCAATTGTTAAGATTTTTATGAAGGACCATGTCACAGAGAGCTGAGGTGCAAGATTGAAGTTAACCTTCAGTGCCAATAAATACCTATTAAATTTAGGAAGACACTTATGATAGCTAAAAGCTTATCCTTCACAAAGGTTATTACTTTTCAGTTACAGTGATATCAATACCATGATTCAGTTTATCCTATCTATAAAGTTACAATTAATAGTTCTTAGAATCAAAGCAAATGTACTTTTGTTTTGGTGTAGGCGATGCTTTGTTCTTTCCTGGTTAGCTTTCTCTGCACATGTGAAAGAACCAGCATTTAGCATTCTTTTCTTTCTTTGTAGGAGCTCTTCTCCTTCTCCACCTTAGTTCACATCTTTTGCTTGAAGTTTTCACTTTGAGGTTTTTACCTACAGTGGCCTCAGTTGCTAGTATAAAGTTTATTATGTCAGATGAGCAGTTAATGATCGTTCAGCTCCTGTATTTAGCAAGATGAAAGCATGGCTTTATATATATCTCACTCTACCAGCCACTGAGGTTCTGAAGCATCTTGACTGCATATGTACAAGGTTTATTAACATAGTCCTTGTATGGTTATTAAAGTGTGGCCACCACGCAAAGTTAAAGGTATGTTCACGTATATAATTTATAAAATGATTGTGATTTATAAAGGTAAATTGCATAGAAATGTGCATATGGCAGGTTTTATAAATCTTTTTTGGCATAACCATCTTTGCAAAGTTTTATAAATGACACCCCAGGATTGTTTCCTGCTATGTGACTAACACAGTTGAGAAAGTCAATGGTCTCCCGAGCCCCAAAATTGTTTTAAACAAGATTAAGAAAGGCATGGTAATGTATCTTTGAGATATGGGTAGACAAGCAGAATACTCAGTAAAAAATCCACAGATAGAAAAAACAGCTCCCCTTTCACATCTTGTGGGTTTGGTTAATTGATGATTCTAAATTGACTAAATGTTGTCTTCATTGATGCAGGGTTGGTTCCTGCCTTCAGTCTGATGCTATAAGGATAACCTTTAGTTTCCCAAAATGGTAATAGATGGGATTGGAATATTTAATTAACAAATTATTATTATTGTTTTTGGGATTCTATCATTGACTGTTCAAAATCTTCTTCTTTCGGCTGCTTCTGTTAGGGGTTGCCACAGCGGTTCATCTTTTTCCATATACAACTGTTCAATATGATAGGATGAAAAACAAATCGAACAAATACAAAAATCGATCAAGGCTCATTATATTTGCTTGCCCTCTTAATAAACAAAAAATAATTTCCTAAGAGAAATTCAAGAATTCAGTCTGAAGTTTGGAAATGTCATAAAAGAAAATCAGATTTATGACAATTACATATTGTGCAAAAAAAACAGAAACCTGTGGAGGCAAAGTGGTTAGTGCTGCTGCCTCACATGGCCAAAGGATGCAAATTTAGTTCCTAGTTTGACAACCATCTGCTGGGAGCTTGTAGATTTTCCCCTTATTCATATGGGTTTTCTAAATTTCCAAAAGTGTGTGTATGTGACTGTTCACTAGAATTGACTGATTTCTGGATTTCATTGGAGATTATTTCCTGCTTTGTACCTAACTCTTATTGAAAAAGTTCTGGGTCAGCATGAGCTCTCTGGCTATGCTCCTTGCAACTAAACCAGGTTCAGAAAAAGACTGGTCAATGGAAGACCCATATAATATTGCTTCAAGACACAAAATATAGGTTATATACAGTGTACCATCTGCAAAGTACATTATATACAACATATATCTACTAGTTAATATATCTACTAGTCAATTATGTATTAATAAGCTGCTACTTCTGTTTTTTCATTTTTTATTTCTTATAAATTTAATATTTGCATTAATTAATATTCAGTCAGGTGCTAGTTTATTTATGTTATGTTGTTATTGTTAGATTTAGTCAGAAAAGTAGATACCGTATTACAAAAACTCTCCTTGGTTGATATCTAAACTTCTACTGTTCTGCTGTTAATTACTCTACTGTATATTTATGTTAAGACTTTTTATCAAGCATGCATTACAAGTATTTTACTAACATAAAATACAAAGTATTTGATATGATAGAGAAATTTGCTTGTTTATATACCATTATTTAAAAATAATTTGAGCCGAATGGAATACACCTTACATTTAAATACACATGGTACCTTTTAGAAAGATATATTAAAGAAGAAAGTTATGAACTTAGCAGTTCTGTGATGTATAAGAAGAACATTAATCTTGCTGTGATCACCACAGAAATATTATTTACATTACCAATTGCTTGCATTATTCAAACAAATCATACAATAATTTAGGGATTTTAGGTTAAATTTAGAGCTCATTACTTTTTAGCAGTATTCGGTAACGTTTTATTCATGTAGTCTTGATATTATCATTAAGTTAAAGGATTTAAATTGTGTGTTTTATTTGTTTCCTGGAGATAATTGTTTTGAACCTGATATTAAACTTGAAGTTTCTGTTTTCAGATTAGCTTTAGTTTAATGCAGTAGGCTTCTGCCCCCTTGTGGCCTAATTGGTTTATTACTGTAATTTTTTTTTTCCGTCATGATAAACTACAAAATATTGAAATAGGTTTATACATTTATAGGGTTGTTATAGTCAAGTGTATAGAGTGCACTGAAATTCTTACATGCTTGTAGAAAAAAAACACAAAACATATTGCCAATCTTCTGCCATGATTAGTGGTATAAGAATGGAAATTAAAATAATCATATTAAAGAAATAATAACTGAAAAATGAGCAAGCAGGTACAAGAACAGAGGAAGCCAATCAATAATAAATATATAATAACATGATATATAAATGTAGTTGCAGTTTTATTGCCAGCTATGTGTAGTGCTACTATTAATGCTACTACTAAATTTGAACTACCTTGAGCTTAAAAAATGTATATAATTTGGAAACCTTCTACTAGATTATGGTATTGCAGGGGCAATGATTTTGTTATTGGGGATCATTAAAGTACTATGTATCTATCTATCTGTAAAATATTATTCAATCATAGGCAAGAGTGCAAAACACAGTATACACATCACAAAGTTCTAATCTTTGAATTAAAGGCAATAACTGGATTAAAATATCAATTTTTTTTGCTGAAAAGACTATACAATGCTAAGCAATTTATTTTCAAAACATTTTAAACATTTTTTATCAGAAATCTAAATATAGGTCAATGGATTTTAACTACATATACACCTTATTATCATAAGAGAAAAACAGTTCATTCAGTTTTAAAGACCCTTTAAAATGTTAGCCTCTATTCATGATTTAAATGCTAATTTGTAATCTTTATTTTCTGTCCTTTATTTATTTATTTATTTTTTTTTTGCTGATCTTAAATTGACTATAAAACCAAAAAGTTATTCTTGGAGTGAAGTGATTATTTGTCGTCAGAGATAATGTGTTTCTCAGGTGTTATAAAAAACAGTAGAGTGGTTTTCTGAAAGGAAAGGAAAAGAGTCCTGAAGAAATAAAAGAAATAGAGATAAGAACAGCACTGAAGGTGGAGAGAGATCAACCTTATCTCTGCATTTGAAAAAATAAATTACGAGGCAAACAGATTAAAAAAGAAAATACATTTGCTGAGGAAATTATTGCATTTTTTTCATTCCACATGAAATCAGATGCTCTAAATAGAAAAACATAGAATCTAATTATATTTTAATACTTACAATCAAATAATTTTATTATAACTTATTTTATGTCTGTCCTTTTACAGAAGCAGATTTCTTCTTTTAAAATGTTAATAGTAATTTATCAATATAAAAAAGGCTTTGAATAAGGATGGCGGTACAGTGAGCAGTATGAACACCCCATAGCCCTTGAACCCCAGTTAGATTTCTTTTTGGTGAGTCTATTCTTTGTTATTTGTTTATTCAACTTGTATTTATTTCTGCTGGGGACATGATTTGCTTCAATAATTCCTAGAACTTGTTATTGGAGGGCACCACTAGAAGTCTGTCAATTACCCTGTTGTGGATAATACAGATATGGACTGTGAGGGAAAAACCAGCATCCCAGCTGATATGGACCCCACTCCTTTACCTGGCCAGGAGGCCTTGATAACTGAAAGTCAAGGAAGGAGTGACAATATCTCTTTTTCGTGTCAGGACCTGGATGTGGAAGGACATTATAGCAGCTATTGTCCTAACAGCAACCGAGCGACACCTGGGATGGACTTGATAACTGGGAAGGAAACGCTGTGTTGTCCTGCCTGTCCCAGAAGTT
Source organism: Erpetoichthys calabaricus (assembly GCF_900747795.2). Lineage (NCBI taxonomy): Eukaryota > Metazoa > Chordata > Cladistia > Polypteriformes > Polypteridae > Erpetoichthys > Erpetoichthys calabaricus. The sequence continues at coordinate 205,112,358 of NC_041394.2, read as the reverse complement.
CTTCTTGGAAGTAACAGATTACGCACCAGAAATACTCCTAGGTGTGGAGTTTAAAAAGAGCCCTCTATTTGGCTCAGATAGTCGGAGTTGAGAGAGGAGACAGACAACACTCCTTTGGGAGAAGTGGAAGAAAATGGAAGGATCAAAGGGGGTGACTGGTGGTATTATCAGTTTGTACTGTGTTGTGTCAGAGCCACTACAACAATGAGGGAAGTAAGTCTTTAAAAGGTACATATTATTGTATTTGAAGCTGGAACTCTCAGTGTGTAGTCAAGTCTGAGGTTTGGGGTGCCGGTCCACCCCCTAGTGGCCACATGACGAATGCCGTTTTATAAAGATTATGCTCTGCTTCCTTCCATTTCAGCTGAATCAAGTAAATTAAGGGAGGTTGCATTAGTTGGCACTGTATCTTGATCCAGGATGATAGCATAGAATGTACAGTAACCATGCATAGATGGATGACATGAGTCTGTTTAAACATAATGGAATAAAGAGTCCTATGACACATTATGTGTCAAGTAACAGGTGAATTAATAAAAGCAGTTACTAAAGAAAGGATCAAGCATAATCATCCATACCAAGAACATGTGTCTTGGCAAACAATCAGTATGGGTTTATTTATTAATATGAAAAGGCAAAAAAGTATGTGATCCAGGGAGTGCATAAGATATTACTTATTTGAATGTTAAAAACATTTTTTGATAAGATACCACATGAGAGCGTAGTCAAGTAGTACAAATGTAAGGATGCCATATGTAGGTGGATACAAAATTGGCTTAAATACTGCTAACAAAGGGTTATGTTGAAAGTTTTTTCAGAATTAGTCTGTGAAGAATTAACCCCCTGTGTTTACAGGGATCATTTTTTGGAAGTCCTCCTCCTCTTACATTCCAGATTAGGTTAATCGGGGATTCTAAATGAACCTAGTATAAATGTAATTTATAAAGAACTGCCATCACATTTGGTATTGATACTGTCAGAATTGCATCCAGCTTGTGGTATATTTGGCTGGTGCATTTACCTGACTAATCTTAGAAGATCAGCATATAGCAGAATTGTTACATTACCATTTTTATAATTAAACCGCTGGCAGGTTAAGCAACCTGCTCAGAGTCATGCAGTGATGCAATCGTATGGTTAATAAAAATAATATAGCAAATTCTTTCAGTTTGGTAATAAATCAGGTACTTGAGGTGAAAATTAAGGGTGCTTTCCAGTCCAACTCATACAGTTGGTGCAGAACTCTAAAAAGATAACTTACCTATTAGCTAATCGGACTAGAATTATGGAGTAAATGGTCTTCTCTCCTTTATAAAATGTCTTACAGTATATCCTTATGTTTAAAATTCAGTGCCTTAGACAAACTATTCCAAAAATAAAGAGTTTACTAATAAAATAGCTTGCAAAAAGAGCAAAACATAAATTTCTGAACACATACTGTAATTTACCTAACACGTACACTGTAAAACAATTGCTTATCAAACTTTCTTAATGCAGTGCAGAGAAAAGGGAGTAGGGTCTGTTTCAACATCATCAGCCAAAATATCAGGAACACATCCTGGAGGTGATTCCAGCCCATCATAAGGCATAGTAATATCCACACCCACACTAAGCCACCTCAATTAAATTTAAAGTAGAAAAGTAATATGACATGCACATCTTTGGGAGTGCCTGGAGAAAAACCCACACATCTGGAATATGTGAACAGGCTGGGATTTAAGTCCAGGCTCTCTGGAGTTGTAACACAGAAGAAGCACAAAACACTAAAGCATTTCTCTATATGATATGCAGATGTCTGTACATGAAAATACCATTTAAAACTCAATATTGAAAAAATAAAACATAAATTCAAGCTCCTTCCAAACTACACTGTTCAAAAATAGGTCTAAATAACAAACTGTTTTGCCAGTATCACTAGTGTTACATCTAATGGTTTACTTCATGATGGGCTGACTGTGATTATCTCATTTGGCAGGAGACACTGATGACATGTAGGGCTCCACAGAGGCAGTTGATGGATTCATTTCAAGCACAGCTAGATCACCCTGAGTAGATAACAAGCACTGCTATCATTGAGAATGGAAAAGTTGTATCCAGTTCAGGTTTATTCTGCTACCTCTAAAAAGATTTTTTTACCCAAAAAGAGTAAGTCATGGAAAATGTTGCAGAGGACACAAAGACTTAATAAACTTTATGACTTTTAGGATATTGGAGAACATGAAGCCCTCACCTTTTACAGACAAATGGATGGGAGAATGGGTTATGAGCCGGGGGAAGCCATGAATTTCACTAGGTTTGGACTTTCACAATTCTCAGGGAGACCTTCGATTCTGATATTATTCCTTCTGCATCCATCTTCCGGTGCAGCTGCTCTGTCTACAAACACTTTGCATTCGGAATTTGTAGCCATTGCTTTTCTGTCAACGGTAGATGCCAGTTGTTCAGCTATTTCAATACAAATCATGAACATTTGCTTAACGTCTTCAAACTAAGCACCAAGTGCTTCAATTTTATTCTCAAACGTAGAGCATTTTCCTGTATTTTTTCCTTAATTTTTTCTAGCATACCTTTAAAGGTTGCCTCAATGCAATTACTTAAATGTTTTTCCTAGTCTTTAATATCCCGAAGCAGCTTCTCGTTTGTCTTGTGTATGTCCTTTATTTCTTTCCTTATATCATTTATATCCTTCTTTATATTATTCTTGAGCTCTTTTATGTCTTGTGCGATGGCCATTGTGGCTATTGTTACCTTCAGTTCGGACAGATCGTTTAGCAAGCCCAGTTAGAGTCAGCTCCAACCGGGGCTCGCCGGCTCACAAGGGGTAGCTGAAAATGTGGAAGGTAAGGCCGTTTTCAGTTTCAATGAGCCTTCTGGAATCGACGAGTTCTCCTGGCCTGACTCGCTTGCACATTCACTCCCACTTTCACTCTCAGCTGGAGTCAATGCAGCAGCATCGGGTCCTGTGAAGTCTGTGCTTTCGCCTATCTGTTCCAGGTCAGTCTCAGGCAGGCCATACCTTGAGCTTGAACTTGAGGCCTGTTTAGGCTTGGATGAAGCTTTAGCTGTCTTTTCCATTTTTTGTGACCCTTTTTCCTGCTTTATACGCTTGCATATACTGTAATTGAACCCCCTCGGGTTCAGTAAATACAGGATACCTCGAGATGTTACAAAGATAGAGAAAAAAATAACAACGCTGCTAACGGAGTTCCACCTCAGACTAGAGGGGGGAGAAAAAGAGAGCAAACTATTTATAATCTATCCTTTTAATCCTTATAATTGTAAGAGCCAACGTAACAATAGGCTTCATGTTAATAACTCCTGGAAAAATTGGAAATTAAGGTCAAAGCTGTCTTATGTAATAATGTACTATCTTAAATTAAGACTACAAAATGTCAACAAAAGTTCAGAAGCAATGTCTCCATGACCAAACAGTTAACTTTGTGAGCTGGAATGTTAAAGGTCTCAATCACAAATTAAAAAGAAAGTATTCTCTCACCTAACAGGTCTAAACGCTAAAATAGTATTTTTACAGGAGACCCACTTATTAAGCAAGAATCAGTTTTGGCTGCAAGGAGACTGGACTGGCCAAATATTCCATTCCAGCTTTACAAAGAAAGCTAGAGGTGTGGGAATTCTTATACATAGAACAATCTCATTTGTAGTATCAGATGTAGTATTTGATCCTGAAGGGCGATATGTGATTGTCATGGGTAATTTATTTAACTGTAAAGTGATTTTAATAAATGCCTTTGCACCCAATGTGGATGATAGGGATTTCATCCAAAACATATTTGCATTCATCCCCAATGTGAACACTCATAAAATTATAATGGCTGGTGACTTTAATTGTGTTTTAAATCCAAACCTAGATAGGACTCCTGCCACAGGGGCGATGACATGTAACACTGCAAAAACAATTACACATTTTGTAACTGATCGCAACCTATCAGGCCCCTGGAGATTTGTAAACCCAAACTCAAGAGCATATTTCTTCTACTCACCAGTGTATTACTGTTACTCAAGAATTGATTATTTCTTTATAGATAACAATTTCTTGCCTATAAATAAACCTTATAAGTATGACGCTATTGTTATCTCCAACCACGCCCCTTTGATCATGGAGCTTAAATCATTATGCCCCACATAGTCATCTTGCAGCTGGCATCTTAACCCACTTTTATTAGCAGATGAGAACTGTACAGAATTTATATCCAAGCAAATTGATTTTTTTAGAGACAAATATATCCTCAGAGGTCTCTGCAGCAATACTCTGGGAAAGTCTGAAGGCTTTCCCAAGAGGATGGATTATTTCATATCTTTCCCACAAACATAAATCAGAAACCAAAAAGGTATCAGAACTAATCCATGAAATTACCAGAATAGATCAAGAACATGCCAGTTGTTCATATCAGGCACTTCATGGGACAAGACAGGCTCTGCATACAAAATTCAACTTCTTGACAACTAAAGAAACAGAACAACTAATTTTTAAAGCAAGACATCATTACTATGAACACGGAGAGAAGGCAAATAAGATCTTAGCTTAACAAATCCACAAGCAGGAAGTACACAATGAATCCCAGCAATTACCAACACAGACAGAGACAAAATCATTGACCATAAAACTACAATGCACACATTTAGAGACTACTATAAATCCTTATATTCTACCAATTTTAAAGAAGACATGACACAACCTAATGTGTTTCTGGATGCATTACAGAGTGGGAAAGCAGCAGGCCCTGATGGCTACCCTGCCAAATTTTATAAAAAAATCTCAATTAAGTTAGTTCCCCTTTTATTAGTAACATTTACAGAAGATGGAGACAATACAATTCCACCGAATTCAATAGAACTTTTCGCCAAGCATTAATTACTGTCTTTCCTAAGCAAAATAAGAACTTATTACAATATTCATCATACAGACCAATCTCACTTCTGAATAATGATGTTAAGATACTCCCCAAAATCCTAGCTAGAAGGATTGAGAAAGTATTGAATAAAACAGTAATATCACAAGGCCAAACTGGATTTATTAAAGGCAGACACTTAGGTTCCAATCTTCAACACCTGTTTAATGTAATATATTCACCCACAAAGTCTAACACTCCAGAGATATTATTATTGTTGGAGGCAGAAAAAGCATTTGATATAGTTGAATGGACCTACCTTTTTACTAGATTTGGCCCAAACATATGTGCATGGATCAAACTACTGTATACTAGTCCAGAAGCTTCAGTTTGTATTGACAACATTATTTTAGACTACATTACCCTAGAACGTGGTACTAGACAAGGATGACCCTTGTCACCACTGCTTTTTGCAATTGCCATTCATGTTATGTTTCAATTTAAAATGGGTCATTTTATTTAATATCATGTTTTGAATTTTTCTGTGTCACCATTTCGCTTTTAATGGGTGCAGCCATTTTGTGGCACACATTGCTATGATGCAACAACAAGTTGCTAGGGTGTGTGTGTCTTGAAAGTCGTATTGTGTGAAGTCATCAGCATGACAATTTATAAGCTGGCCCCACATGCTCCACAATGTCCAAGACTGTGCATTTCATTTACAAAACTTTCTAGTGTGATTCTGTGTGTTTCAAAGAGTTTTAGTGTAAGGCACTGTGATAAGTCCCTGGGTGTTTTAGATGTTTATTAATTGTTGTTAAGTATAGACCAACAGCGTAACTCGAATTGGTGAGAAATGCGCTCTTGAATATGTACACTCGCTTGATTAATGTAATTAGCGGGTCAGCAGGAAAGTAATTACTGGGAGCCAGCTGGAGTTAAGGAGGATAAAAGAAGGTGGCTTAATGCTAGTGGGGTGTTCGAAAACAGGAGAAAGCAATCACTTTTCAAATTAGTTGGAGAAGAGAGAAGACAGTACAAGCCACATTGTCTAATTACCAAAGGGAGCGGGACTGAGGGCTGGTACAGAGGTTAAACTAAAAAAGCAAGCAGAGTGGAGAGAGGCTGCAGGAATTTAAAGTAGACAAGGAGGATCCATAGTGTAGTGGAATCCATATTTGATGGCAAGAAGCCACAGTAAGCTGCGGTGCACCATCTGATGTGGTAATTCGGGTCTGCGGTGACTTATTGAGGTGGCAGATCAGGATGCTGCAGGCTACACAATAAGGTAATGCTGTCCTGATGTAGGGGGTGTCACACACGTGCGATTAGGAGCGAGCTGAGTGAACCAAGTGAAGGTAATCATCCGCCAGGCCAGGGGGTGGCGGGGTGCTCTAAACCTTTTTCTATTATCTTTGCAGACCAAATACGGGAAAACCTGCGTGGTTTAACGCCACTTCCTGTTCCGGCACCCAGATGTACGTCACTTCCTGTTCCGGTGCCTAGACGGATGTCACTTCCTATTCCGGCACCCAGACTGACGTCACTTACTGTTCCGGTCTAATGACATCACTTCCTGTTTCCAACATATAAAACCTCCATCTTGAGTGATCAGTTCAGTTCATTTTGGGAACTCAACCAGAGAACATCCGTGTGTTTTCCTTAAACCTTTTGCAGCCAGGAACAATATACGGGTGGCTGACCAAAACCTTTCCAGTGTGTTGAGACGCATTCTTTTACAGGAGAGAAAAGAGAACATCTCAAGAAAGGTTGTTCAGATTCATTAATTATATTCATTAATTGGAACTTTTGCACCCAAAGAATCTCTTTTTATGGACCTGATTTGTTTTTAAGAGGATTTATTTAATGAACAGCTGTAAATGCACTGTTATTCCTGACCATAAAGTCTCCTCAGTTGTCCTGGCTCAACTTGGTTCATGACTACATGATGTCCCAACAGAGGGTGGTGCCCATGTCACCAAGGAATTACACTCGTCAGACTTTAATTTTTGATTAGCATTCTGGCTCTTATGAAAGATTTGTTCTGATCCTAAGTTTGAATGATTTTTGCTTGAGTTCGCATCCATCTTCTGGTGTATAAAATATTTTTATTGAATTAGTACAGTGTGGTAGGCAGATTAGGGACTGATTCTGTTTGCTGTTGCACCTATTCATCCATGACATGCCATCTGTCTACTTTTACTTTCTCATTGTTGAGTCTTGGTTGCTGTTTTTGTCTTGTTTGTTTGAAGTTTTGTTGAATCTTCACATAATTTTTGAAGCTGTGGTCAGATGTGTGCTCGAGGAAATGGCATTACACTTGGAATTAAGCTACACTGAATTTCAATTACCAACAACTATTTACTTCAGATTTCATAAGGTGCAGCCACTGCAACATTACAAAAGCAGAAATTTCCATTTTTACAGGCTTAGGGAGGTCTGAGCCATTAGACAGTATTATTTGTGTAAAAATCTATTTAAGTATCCTTTTCATTGTTTGCAAAAAACTATAAAAAATTGAAGGAAAAAACAATTGCAGCATTAGGTGCTTGTAACAAATTTGATATTTTACCATTTTCTGCATCATTTAGTTTACATATATTACCTTATCTTTGGCTGAGTTTATACCAGTCCATCAACATCTGTGTGACACAATTCAGAATACTTTACATATAACACCTAACAGCACACAGTTAAAAAGGGCAAAATTGAAGGACATAATTTGAATGATTGTGTTTGAAACTGGGAGTAATATGTGAGTATTATGCAACACTGAGGAGTATATTGCATCTTCTGTAGAACAGTACTGTGTTTAGTATACAGTATTTATCTTGGTTATATAAACTGAATTATAATAAAGTGTCATTGGCATGATCTCAGGTGCAGTTATAAGAAAGATGTAAAGGGGACACTGGAAAGGATGATGCCTCATACCAGAGGGTTAGAAAGGGAAGCAGTTGACATTACACCTGTCTTCACCCACTTGTACATCAATAAAAGGTCTCATCATTCCAGTAGAAATCTGAGCTTTAGTGATAAACCTGTGTTAGCAGGGACAGGCACAGCTGGAGCGACAGAGAGAGAAGGAAAAAGTGAGTGAATGAGAGAGATAACAGCTTGCCGAAGGAATGTGTAGTTGGCAGCCAGCAGGCTACTTATGTGTTCTTATCATGAGAACAACATAAGCAATAAACAAGAAATCCAATTGCTACCCAGATCTTTTGCTTTGTCCCTGTTGATTTGTTCTACCAAAGATAAGCTCTTAGATCCATTTCACTCTGGTAACTAACAGAGACAGAAAAAGAAGGGTTAATTTCCATCACTACTGATTTTAAAATCCAAATTCTGTCGCTGTACCTTTAAGCATTAATTAATTACCTTTTGTGATGTGTAATTATAGGTAATTAGTCATGATCCTTGTTTTGTGAGTGTGGTTTTACTATATCACATTGTATTTCCACTTCTCACATTAAGTGAGAAGGCATAGTGAGAAATGTGACACAAAAAAAAACAATTTGCATACACTGTAGGACTCACAGTTTTCATTACATGGAACTGTGAATCTACAAAATGGCAAGGACATAGTTTCTTGAAATAGGATTTTCTTTTCCTTACAGTTCTAAAATCTTTGCCACCTTCTTCTTCCTCCTCTTCATCCTTTCCCAGTTCTTTCTGGGGTCGATTTTTTTATACATTTCAGTGTGATTTTTACAGCCGGATGCCAAACATTCTGTATTTTCACCAGTGGAACTTAGAAATTGAAAATAATATTGCTGACTTGTGGGTCATCGCCTGTAGCCAACTGGTGTATTGACTAATAAATAAATAATAATTCTAGCGTTTTTAAATAAAGAAGCTTTCATCACTTGAGATTATTATGCAGTCATCTTAAGTTAAATTTATGTATGATCAAATTTTTATTAGTGAAATAAAAATTGTGAAAAATTCTAACACACAACACAAAGTACATGATAATATGGCAATAAATAGCCCACCCAGAAGTGCCCAAACCCCAACAAGAGTTTCCACCCACACCTCGCCTTATATGAACACACATAGACCTGGAGTGGAAGGGAAAAACAAAGGTTAGGGGAAAAAATCATCCTACATGGACACTGAATTATAGCTCCCTGCTATATGGCTACAGATAAGCCACACAGAGGAATACCAATCTGAATTGCAGGTTCTGGACACACCATTAATCTGTGCCTCAGATATATCAAGTAGTATGAGATATCATCCAAAAAAAAAAGTTAAAAAAGGTTTTCAGTATACTGAAGGATAGTGTACTAGGAACAGTCCAGCAAGAGCCTAAGGCCAATTTAGCAACTATTGTGACTGGACAATATGTGAGGGAAAATTTGAGGAGAGAAAGGGATTTTATAGGAGAGAACCAATGTGAGGAACATTGAAACTTTATACTTGAAAACCATAACAGTGGCACACTCACAGAACATGTGTAGGAAGGTACCTAGGAATCACAGGATCAAAGTGAGCAAAATGGGGTCAGCTGATAAGCCCTTAGCAAAGTGTCTGTGAGATGTTAAATGAAAGCAGTTTACACATTTAAATTGAGTATGTAGGTAAATTGAGTTCTTAGATGCTAAAGTAAAATTCTTAAAAAACATATTCCAATTAAGAATAGTGAGGGGGGGAAAGTCGCATTCCCAAACCAAATGAACTGGTAAAGTTTTAAGACTGGCTTATTGCAGGATTGCATATAATACAGTGACAAGCATTGTTTTTGGTGATAAAGACAGAATAAAGGATAAGAAATGATATAGGAACAAAGGAGTAGACAAAGAAACAAAGTGAGACTTAAGAACAGACTTAATTTGAAGATTAAACAAACATAGAAAAGGATGAAATATAGAACTCAAACCTTAGCAAATGGAACATTTCGAAGCCCTGAGCAATGAAAAATGTTGGCAAGTGTGCTGATACCACACTACCTCCAGGATGGAAAAGAAATAGGGTTGTCCCGAATGAGTAAGTCTGGATTGTGAAAAATGGGGGTAGGGTAATGTAGGCTATATAGTAAGACCATAAGTAATTGGTGGGCCTGATTTTAGTGGAAACTGTTTCAATCTCAGAGATGTAAAAGGGAGGAGAGAGAGATCTGGACAAAGTAGATTTGGCTTCAATTGGGAGCCACGATGGAGGGGTATCAGGGAATTCCAACCAGAGCCAAGTTGATCTAAGAATAAATGCCCAAAGATATACAGTATTTCTAAATCTGGAAAGGCAACACCCCCATCCGATTTATCATAAATTAATGTGAAATGTCTAATGAAAGGATTTTTACCATTCCAAAGATATCTTGATAAAAGAAACCTTACATTGGACCTGAATTTATTGGTCAGAGGAAAAGGGAGCATACTGGAAACAAAATTTTAAAAATGGCCAGTCTGGAGACAGAAGAGCAGGGGCCTCATGTATAAACTGTGCGTACGCACAAAAATGTTGCGTAAACCTGTTTCCACGCTCACATCGCGATGTATAAAACCTAAACTTGGCGTAAAGCCACACACATTTTCACGGCAGCTAAATACTTGGCATACGCAAGTTCTTCGCTCATTTTTGCAAACTGGCGGCACCCAGCGTCAAAGCAGCGCTTTTGTTCCAGTGTGGTTTCCCTTTCTTTTTTAGATCCACATCCCTGATGCAGCTTTATCATATACACTGAAATTAACTGCATATTGTTTATTAGTTTAAGGCATCTGATTATAATTAACCTGTAAAAATATAATGGTCCACGGAATGGCCAAACTATTCCAAATGCCATAGCTGCTTTAGCGTTGTTATGGTCACTGCACCTTCTTCTTCTTCTTTCAGCTGCTTCCGTTAGGGGTTGCCACAGCGGATCATCTTTTTCCATATTACTCTCACTGCACCACTTGGAGTATTTATATCACTGTATCTGAGTGTTGAATCACAGCTCAACTGCAGCTGATCAGAAATAGAATTATCGGTATACAGCATCTAACACATGCTGCCTCAGCCATGCTGCCTATTTGAACTGCTCTCACACAGCAAACGCTTCAGAGCCTTTCCTGTACGGACTTCGCGGTTCAGAAACAGTTTCATCCCAAGAACTATAAACGCACTCAATCAGTCCATCAAGTGCTCCTTGTAGAACTGTTTGTACTTATAATTACAATTACCTCACTGTAAACTTGCGATACAGTTATAATATTGCACAACCTGCACCACTTTATGAAGCGCATATATGATGACAATATCATTTTTAAGATGAAATGCAGCAAATTGTGTTTATTACATGATACAGATAAAATGTTAACATCATTTAAATAATCTGTATAGTTAATAATTAAACATGAGGACACGGTGTCACATCGTTAGCAACAAGCTGGCTCTCCTGGAAGGATAGATGGATAGAATAATTAAACATGTACTATGAAGATATTTCAATGTTCCTTAAAAGTTTTGAAGAATTGGAATTCTAAGCTTACAGATGGCTTAACATATATTACTGAGCTGATTGTGTGGTGATTGGGTACTTGGCGAAAGAAAGGAAAGGACAGGAATTGGGTGTTAGTACATTTGAAAGAGACAGTACTGCTGTGATAAATTATTTCATTGAAGGTCGTGCAGCAAGCATCTTGCGTGAGGCAGAAACAATCCCTGGACAAGGCACCAGCTCATCACTGTCACTGCACCATTGTGTTCCCATGTTTAATAACATGCTTTAATACCTATCATCATGAAAATGATATCAAGTATACATCTCAGTATTTAAATTATTCAGAGAGCTGTAATATCATGAATGTAATGGATTCTGTGTCCTGTCGGAGGAAGAAAAAGCCTGTTTAAGAAGCACGTAGTGATCCACACACATAGAGCACATAGAAGAACACATACAAAGCAAAGCATTTAATGTGCTACTTTAGTTACAATGGTATTTGAGAAATTAGTAAATTAAACGACTTTAAAATGAAGTTTATGATGTTCTACTTTAATGACAAAATAAACTATGTGATTAAAGTGAAAATTTCGTGATTAAAGTTGAATTTTCGAGCTTTTTTTCCCCCACTGTGTGCCTATTTTTTTTTCTTTTCTCTGTACCCTAATAAGCTTTCATATGACACTCAGATGGTGGGCTACGACTCGCCTTTTCACGGTGACTTTGATATCTGCCCACTTCTTTTTTGTTTCGGGCACTGTGCAACTTTGTGAACTTGAGCTTTGTCACTCGATCAACTTCCTTTTGTTGTTTATAACACTGTTTAAACCAACAAATAGTACGTTTTTCCTTGCCTCCACTTGGTATTCGCTGAAATTCTTCTATTTTATTTATATTGATTTGCATATTCAAAGAGATGTAATTCTGGGAGGAGTTAGGGAGTGGTAGAAGGCACATGCATGTGCATTACTTTTAACGCTGACCGGGATTTATGGAGCGGAAGAATGTGGAAGTTGGCAAAAGCACAGATTTATGCGTCTGTATTTTTTTGTGTATGTGCACATTTCTGCCTTTGTCCGTACGCCATGCTGTAGTGTGAATTCTACGAACGGTGTTATGCATGAGGCCCCAGGAAAAGAGTGTGTGGCATTATTGATGATACTTTTATAATTTAATGAGCCAAATTCATGGAGCAAAGGAGAAATATCAATACCATGGTATTTAATAGACTTCAAAAGTGGGACGGCTAAAGAGAAACAGGACTGGACAAATTAAGGGAAAGAAGACTTGTCTTGAACAAATTGATTTTACTAAAATAGTCTCTTCAGAACATATGAAAATTCACGAGGGGTGTCACTGAAAAGAAGAAAAATATCACCAGCATAAAGCACAACATTGGGGGAAGTGTCATGCAAAATTATAGAGGAGATTAAGTTTGATTCACGAATTGCAATAGCTAAAGGCTTGAGAGAGAGAGATTAAAGAGGGGAAATTGGGTAATGCTGCCTGTCTCCTTTCAAAATTTGAAAATATTGTGACATAGTTAAGTTAGTGAGAATAGTAACACAGGTAGATAAGTAACATATCTTAACCATATTGATGTAGGCCACCCCAAACCCATGCAATATTTGACTTGCTATAGAAAAGATCTGTTCATTCAGACAAATGCCTTTTCAGAAGACCAAAGCTGGGGCCTGGAGAAGGATGAGTGTTATGCCGAATAATATGGAAAAGTTTTCACACATTGTCTATTGCCTGGCAAGAACAAATAACGTCAAAACTAAAAGCAGAAGGCATCTTGCCAAGAGTTTAGAAAGCAAATTTTCATCAGAGTTCATCAAAATGATGGGCTGATAGCTTGAACATTGGCTATTTACCTTGTTTTAGCAAAAAGGTGATCCAGGCAGTATTAACAGAAATATTTATTTGGATAGTGGAAATGGTTGAATTAAACATTCAAGAGGGGTTGACAGCTGCTTCTAAAATATAAATAAATAAATAAATAATTCAGTTGGCAACCCATCTGGCCCTGGTGATTTTCCGAGATTGTATGGAGTCTAATTTCAGAAACAGTAATAGGTGCATCAAGAGAGAAGGTATTATCATCCACAAGTTTAGGGAGGTTTGAGTTTGGATATGAAGGTGTTGTAATTGAATGTAATTGTAATTGTAACTTAATATTCAATGTAATTGAAGCTGCAGTGAGCAGAAAATAATTAGACTAATACTAAAAAAATGTTTATTGATCTTAACCAGATTTTTTGTTAGACTCCTGGAGGCATTACAAATAGATGTAAAAGTTGCAGATGTTTTGCACTAAATGCAGCCTAGGAGCTAGTAATTTATTTGGCCTGTCTCTGGCAAAATAATATCTGGCTTGTGTCTGGTTGTTGTCAAAACCCCCTTTCTATTAGAAATTGAAGACTAATGATCAAGGTTAAACAAGCAGCGGTGGCCATTTACCAAAGCAGCAAGCTGAGATTCCAAGTCAGAGGTTTGTCTATTGGACCATACTAGTCCAAAACCAGAAAAATCACAAAATGCCTGTTAAATTGCTAGCCAGATGTCCAGATTTACCACTGTATAATGTAAATGTTATGGAAAAATGTTGCTTGAAAAAAGATCATCATTACATTAAACAAGTAATTAATTCAACTATAAATTTGTTTCTGTATGTAAATCTATTTTTAAATTAGATATTAATACATTTAAGTAATCAAGTTTGTTTAAGCATAGACTACAGTTTGAGCTTTCAAGTAGCTTTCAATCACTCTTAAAAAGTAAAGGGAATTCATTTCATATCTGATCAATCAGAATTCCAATAAAAGAATAAGTAATTAAGACAATAGGTCCAACAAGTATTTTAAAATCAAATATACTATAATGTTTATTGGCTAACACAAACATACTGTAAGTAACCTTGATTCTCGAGTGCCAAGGTGGTAACAGAATTTTGTTCCAAACACTTTCTTATCTAGAAGCTATCTGTTGCTGATAATGGAGCATTTCATTTAATTAGATGACTTTGTCATGTTTACTGTGAATCTTTCTAGAAAATCCTAGCTAAATGTCTCCTGTGAGGAAAGCTGAAATCATAAAATTGAAAATGACAGGGCTATTAAAGCTAAATTTAGGAAAATATTTAATTTTAAAAAAGAGTCATAAACTTAAACAAAAAAAGAAGTAATCCTGAGGAGAATAGTGTAATGATATAATGATACCATGCATACCTAACATATAAAACATTTCCTAACTTACCGTATGTGTTACTGACTAATTAATGTTGGTTCCTGCATTGTGTTTGATGCTTCTGGCCCTGAACTGGATTAAGAGGTTTTGAAAATGGATGGAATGACTCAGGGATAGTTAATCAACTCTACTGGATCTTCACTAACAAATAAATATTATTGCTTTGCACATAGGTCACCTTGTTGTAAAGCACATCTGTGTAGCACAGGTCTTTGACTTTTAATTTCAAAGATCCTATAAATCATGTTATGGCTGGCAATAGTTCTTACAAAAATGTTCAGTTTAGTTTATACCTACAGCACCTGGAAAAAGTCTGCACAGGTATGAGAGTTCTGTGGCATAGCTGTGCTGTCTAACTGCTTCATTTTACCATCACCCTGTGGTGTATTTCAACATCTGCAATAAGATCCTGCAGATGTTCTATCAGACGGTTGTGGCGAGCGCCCTCTTCTACGCGGTGGTGTGCTGGGGAGGCAGCATAAAGAAGAGGGACGCCTCACGCCTAGACAAACTGGTGAGGAAGGCAGGCTCTATTGTAGGCACAGAGCTGGACAGTTGGACATCTGTGGCAGAGCGCTGAGCAGGCTCCTGTCAATCATGGACAATCCACTGCATCCACTAAACAGTGTCATCTCCAGACAGAGGAGCAGCTTCAGTGACAGACTGCTGTCACTGTCCTGCTCCACTGACAGACTGAGGAGATTGTTCCTCCCCCACACTATGCCACTCTTCAATTCCATTTTGGGGGTTAAACGTTAACATTATACAAAGTTATTGTCTGTTTTTACCTGCATTTTTATTACTCTTTAATATTGTTTTTTATCAATATGCTGCTGCTTGAATATGCTGCTTGGGATTAATAAAGTATCTATCTATCTATCTATCTATCTATCTATCTATCTATCTATCTATCTATCTATCTATCTATCTATCTATCTATCTATCTATCTATCTATCTGGTATTTGCCTGTCATCCAAGACCTGACCAGGCATTCTACAATATGTACAGTAATTTAAATATGTGTATACTGTAAGTTTATAAGGTAATTATTGTCACATGTAGAGAGTATATATGCAAATCAAATGGAACATGTCACTACTTTCTAACATTATGATCAATGAGTACCCCAACTCAAAATATCTCTCTACTTTACTTGAAAAATTTGATAACTTTTGTAATTAACAGATATAAGGAGGAGGTTAGAAGCATGCACTGATACAGTGCTTTGCAGCACCCACCACATGACAAACCACCTCAGGATCCCAAATTAGGACCTGAGTGCAGCCATGCAACAGGTGACACCTCAGCACCACACTAGTGCAGATGGAATGGAACAGTGTGAGGTTTTGTATGGTAGCTGAAGTGCTAATTCTGCCACCAACCCCCAAGTTTTCCCTGTTGGAGCACCTGCTTTCAGGGCTGGATGCAGAATAACATCGTACCCAGGACAAAGCAATTGCAGGTTAAGGGCCTTGGTCAGGGGCCCAATGGAGTAGAGTCACTTCTGGTGTTTATAGGATCTGAACCGGCAACCTTCCGATTGCCAGCACAGATCCCTAGCCTCAGAGCCACCACTCTGCCCCAACAGATGTAAGCTTATTATTAATTATCCAACCTGCTGAATCCGAACACAGGGTCACGGGGGTCTGCTGGAGCCAATCCCAGCCAACACAGGGCACAAGGCAGGAACCAATCCCGGGCAGGGTGCCAACCCACCGCAGAAGCTTATTATTAAATTTAAAAAATCTATATTTTTTTCCATTATTGTAAAACTGATGTTCATTCTTATGTGACACATATATTTCAGTGTTTTACTTTACCCCAGTCCTCAGTGTTCCATCTATGAAGCACTAATGTATTGTTGGGTTTAACATAAAATAAACATGTTGAAACATAACAGCAACATTATAGTGCATTTTCATACACAGAATGTATCTCAAAGTGCTTTACAGATGTCAAAGAAATAGTTACAAAAAAAGAAAACAAGTTAAATTAGGCAAGAATAATAATGAATAAGTAATAAAAAATAAATCAATACAAGCTAACATATCATTGATATATAATTAGTAGAAAAGCAGAGTCCTTATTAATATTCTATTCTAAGTCTCTAAAGATGATTACAATAATAAAGACAGATGGAGAGAAAAACTAAGTCTGCAGGGGTTCCAGGGTCAAAAGACCACAAAGCCCCGACAAGGCATTCTACCTAACATAAATGTTCTTAAGTCATTTCTCAGTGTTTCCAGACTTTGTCCCAGAGCATTTAAATCAGTGGGTGTCATAAGTGGCCACAGAGTGCCTCTGTCAGGTGGTGGTGGCATTTTGTGGAAAAGAAAATAGAGACACTTTGAGATTAGTAATTACTGTAAATCCCTGAAGAATATGACAATTGTGTACATGTATATTCTAGGCGTACAACTAAAATGTAGCTATGAAAAAGTCAAATGAAAAAGTGGGTTTTTAGGAGTTTTTCTTTTAAATGTTCCACAGTATTAGCCTTGGGTATCTCTATTGGTAAAATATTCCAGATTTTTGGTGCAAAACAGCAAAAGCCTACCTCACCATTTCTTTTATGCTTAGTTCTTAGAATAATAAGCAGACCACCACTATTAGACGATTTAAGGTAACAACTTGGAATATAGGAGGACAGGCACTCCAAAATATAGGAAGGAGCAAAATTATTTACAGTAAATCTTTGTATACAATTAGTAATATCCATCCATCCATTATGCAACCCGCTATATCATAACTACAGGGTCACTGGGGTCTGCTGGAGCCAATCCCAGTCAACACAGGGTGCAAAGCAGGAAACAAACCTCGGGCAGGGTGCCAGCCCACCTCAGAATTAGTAATATTTTAAAGTCAATCCTAAAGGACAGGGGTAACCAATATAATGATGCTAAAACTGGTGAGATGTGCTCATATTTTCTTTTTCTGGTTTAGATTCTTGCTTCTTCATTCTGAACTAATTGTAACTGATTTATATTTTTTTCGGTGGTTCTGTTAGGAGTGCATTACAGTAATCTAGTCGATAAAAAACAAAAGTGTGAATTAATTTCTTATAATCTTGCATTGTCATAAGTGGTCTTTTGCAATGTTCCTTTAGTGAAAAAATGTAGTCCTATTAATCTGGTTATTGTGTGATTTAAAGTTTAGGTCAGTGTCCATGATTAAACCTAAATTCTTTACCTCTGCCTTGACTTTCAATGCTAAGGGATCTAGTTTATTTCTAATATACTCATTAGTTCCATTATTGACAACCATTAAGATTCTGTTTTTTCTTATTAAGCTTGAGAAAGTTACTACTCATCCATTCAGAAATACAAGTAAGATGTTGGATCAGTGAGACCAGAGCATCAGGGTCATCATGTGCTATAGATAAGTACATTTGTGTGTCATCTGCATAACTGTAGTGGTTTCGATATGAACAGGCCTAATGCAGGCATGTAGATTTAAAAAAAAGGCCCAGAACAGATCCTTGTGGAATACCATATTCAATATAAGTAACCTCCAAACTACAATCACTACAGCTAACAAACAATTTTCTACCTGTTAAATAAGACTGGAACCAGCTTAATACGTTGCCCAAGAGGCCCACCCATTGACTAAGATGATTTATAATAATACTTTGGTCTAAGGTGTCAAATGCTACACTCAGGTCTAAGAGAACAAGAACAGATAGGTGGCTTGTGTCCACATTAATCCGCATATCATTTACTACTGTTACCAATGCAGTTTCTGTACTATGATTTGTAATAAAACCTGACTGAAACTTACCAATAAAACAATGTTTGTTCAAGTAATCTTTTAACCGCTGATAAACTGTTTTTTTCAAGAATTTTTCTTAAGAAAGACAGGTTAGAAGTAGGTCTAAAGTTGTCAAAGACAGAGGAGGTTATGCTGTTTTTCTTAAGCAGGGGTTTGACAACTGTAGTCTTTAAAAATCTGGGAAGACCCCTGTATCTAATGATGAGTTAATTGTGTCATTTACACTATCAGGCACATCAGTCTTTTTTGAAAAAGACAGTTGGGACGGAGTGAGCATTGTTTTAAGTGGTGTGAACTTGAACCCGGACACAGACAGACAGAATGTCCCAAAAACACACACATTTTATTACTGTTCTGCACAACACAATGAACACAACCAATAAGGCTCAGTCCTTATTTCTTCACTCTTCTGTCTCTTTTCTTCAGCCACCTCGACTCATCACTCACAAGCTCCGTCTTCTTCCACCCAACTCCGGCTCCCTGAGTGGAGTGAGGCAGCTTCCTTTATACTTCACCTGGAAGTGCTTCAGGTGCTTCCCGATTAACATCTGACAGCACTTCCGGGTGTGGTGGAAGTGCTGCATGCCAAGGCTCCGGAGCTGTATAGGTGCCCCCTGATGGTGGCCATGGACCCCCACAGGGTTGAACTTCTAACCTCCAGTTCCGTGGCCCCGATGTAAACCAGGGAGAGTGCCCTCTTGTGTCCTGGGGGAGGTACTGTTGGTGATATGTCCATCCCCCCGGTCTTCTCCTCAAAAGGGCGTCCCGACCAGGCAAGATTCCCAGTTGTTCATCACACTATCCCTCCCTTCCTCAGTTGAAGCTTGTAGGGTGAAGCAGCTTGTCCCGTGAGGGCTGATCCTTTCCAAGCAGGAGCTCCAGCAAACCCCAGTCTATGGTTCTGTCCTGAAAAACAAGAGAAACAAGAGGGTGGAAGATGCTGTCCCAATGCCATTCCAAGGTGTCCCTCACACTGGTATAGGGACAATGTCACCACCTGTGCCTGAGACTATGGCATTCAAAACACCTGTGCTCTTGTTGTCTCCCTGCCCTCCGGATATGGAAACAGGATGGGAACATCCGCCCTGTCTTGTCCCCAGCCAAGTTTGGGGTCTTTTTCTGGCATTGAGGAGAATGCCCTTTTTTGTTGGAAGACCCATTCTTTCCTTTCCAGGTCCTCCCTTTACTGTAGGGCACATCTCTTTATGAGATGAAAAGAGACCCTGCGCCATCTGCACTCCTGTAGACCTGTGTGAGACTGTTGCCAGCTTTTGGGGCGTGGTGCTCTGACAGCCGACATTTACCATCCAGCATCTTATACACGCCTCTGCCAATTCTGCCCCTACCGCGCAATCCGTCATCACAGCCACGTCCACTGTCGGATTCCCTGTTACTTGAATCCGTTCAGTTACATCCTGGTTCTTTTCGCTAGGGTTCCGTTATATTTTCCGGTACTGGCATCACTCACCTATACTGCAGCATTGGTCTGGCTGGAGAATCCCACATTGTGCCGCCTCAACCACTCCAGTATGGCCCTCAGGGGCGCGTCGGCCTTCTCCTCCAGCCTCTCAATCACCTCTTTCAACTCCCACATAACCTGCAAAATAGACTGTACAGGGTGAAGGACCCCGTCCAACTCCTGTACAGTCAGCATCAAGTCACTTACAGTTAGGTCCATAAATATTTGGACAGAGACAACTTTTTTCTAATTTTGGTTCTGTACATTACCACAATGAATTTTAAATGAAACAACTCAGATGCAGTTGAAATGCAGACTTTCAGCTTTAATTCAATGGGGTGAACAAACCGATTGCATAAAAATGTGAGGAAACTAAAGCATTTTTTTAACACAATCCCTTCATTTCAGGGGCTCAAAAGTAATTGGACAAATTAAATAACTGGAAATAAAATTTTCATTTCTAATACTTGGTTGAAAACCCTTTGCTGGCAATGACAGCCTGAAGTCTTGAACTCATGGACATCACCAGATGCTGGGTTTCCTCCTTTATAATGCTCTGCCAGGCCTTTACTGCAGCAGCTTTCAGTTGTTGTTTGTTTGTGGACCTTTCTGTCCGACGTTTAGTCTTCAACAAGTGAAATGCATGCTCAGTTGGGTTAAGATCAGGTGACTGACTTGGCCATTCAAGAATTTTCCACTTCTTTGCTTTAATAAACTCCTGGGTTGCTTTGGCTGTATGTTTTAGGTCATTGTCCATCTGTATCATGAAACGCCGCCCAATCCATTTGACTGCATTTAGCTGGATTTGAGCAGACAGTATGTCTCTGAACACCTCAGAATTCATTCGGCTGCTTCTGTCCTGTGTCACATCATCAATAAACACTAGTGTCCCAGTGCCACTGGCAGCCATGCACGCCCAAGCCATCACACTGCCTCCACCGTGTTTTACAGATGATGTGGTATGCTTTGGATAATGAGCTGTTCCACGCCTTCTCCATACTTTTTGCTTGCCATCATTCTGGTAGAGGTTGATCTTGGTTTCATCTGTCCAAAGAATGTTTTTCCAGAACAGTGCTGGCTTTTTTAGATGTTCTTTAGCAAAGTCCAATCTAGCTTTTCTATTCTTGAGGCTTATGAGTGGCTTGCACCTTGCAGTGCACCCTCTGTATTTACTTTCATGCAGTCTTCTCTTTATGGTAGACTTGGATATCGATACACCTACCCCCTGGAGAGTGTTGTTCACTTGGTTGGCTGTTGTGAAGGGGTTTCTCTTCACCATGGAAATGATTCTGCGATCATCCACCACTGTTGTCTTCCGTGGACGTCCAGGTCTTTTTGCGTTGCTGAGTTCACCAGTGCATGCTTTCTTTCTCAGGATGTACCAAATTGTAGATTTTGCCACTCGTAATATTGTAGCAATTTCTCGGATGGATTTTTTCTGTTTTCGCAGCTTAAGGATGGCTTCTTTCACCTGCATGGAGAGCTCCTTTGACCGCATGTTGTCTGTTCACAGCAAAATCTTCCACATGCAAGCACCACACCTCAAATCAACTCCAGGCCTTTTATCTACTTAATTGATAATGACATAACGACGGGCTTGCCCACACCTGCCCATGAAATAGCCTTTGAGTCAATTGTCCAATTACTTTTGAGCCCCTGAAATGAAGGGATTGTGTTAAAAAAATGCTTTAGTTTCCTCACATTTTTATGCAATCGTTTTGTTCACCCCACTGAATTAAAGCTGAAAGTCTGCACTTCAACTGCATCTGTTTTGTTTCATTTAAAATTCATTGTGGTAATTTACAGAACCAAAATTAGAAAAAAGTTGTCTCTGTCCAAATATTTATGAACCTAACTGTATGTCAGCCGGTGGTGGATCCGCATTTCTCTTATACTCACCTGCTGGCTGCGAGCCACAGAGTCTCTGCTCAACTTGCGCAAACTCAGTCGGGTCCTCCTTAGGCTTAGGATTGACATTCGTTAGCCCTGCCTTCAACCAATCATCGGCACACACCGTCCAATCCTTTGCCTGCTTCGGAGAGGGCTTTCCAGTTCTCCACCACTCCCTCTAGTCTTCGATGGAGTCTGATGGGGAGACGTTCTTTCAGGCAATTCTCTTCCGATCGATCTTCAATCAGTGGTGACCCCTCGTCTTCTTCTGATGTCACCTTGTTGTCTACCCATGGGTCAGCGTGCTTCGGCCACAGACGTGGATATGGGCAGTCCCCATCCAAAAAACACGACCAAGGGACAGCAAAGTAATCCCCGCCAGGCTTACCGTTCTCAGATGCGAGACTTACCTCCTGGATCCCGTCTTCCAGGGAGATCTTCCTCTGAGTGGCCTCTTCAGCTCCTGTGCTGACCTGGGCTTCCGCATTGACGACGCGGTCTTGAAAGGTCGCTGCTCTCGGGGCTTGCCTATTTTTCTTTCTCCCCATTGGCAGGAACAGTGCTTCTGTGGACCTCTGGTGGCTTATCAGGCGAGCTGCTGGTTGCATTGTGTGTGTGCCGTGGTGTGTGCGCGTCTTCATCTGCTGTGCCGGGCAGTTCCCAAAATTATTTTTTTAAATGGTTTCCCCGCCTTCTACAAGGCAGGAAGTCCCATCTGGGATGCCATTGTGAACTTGAACCCAGACACAGACAGACACGGACTCAGAATGTTCTACAAACACACACACGTTTTATTACCATTCTGCACAACACAATGAACATAACCAATAAAGCTCAGTCCTTATCTCTTTACTCTTCCGTCTCTTTTCTTCAGCCACCTCTACTCCTCATTAACATCTGGCAGCACTTCCCGGTCATCCATCACAGTGGATAAGTATTGATGTTTCATTGCTCTGTTGGCTTGGAATTGAAATCCTGCTTGGCCACTGTCTGTGTGTATTTGCAGTATTATTCTGAGTCCATAAGAGTTATATTCATTGGTGATTCTGAACTGTAAATGACTGTGCTTCATGATGAACTGTTTTGGTTCTTCCTGTCACCCAGTACTGCTGAGATACACTTCTGTTTCCTGTTACCATCTAATGTCATATGTGGATGAACACAATATATTGAAGCCTTACCTCTTGCTAAGTAGTCCCAACCAGAGGCCCAAGGTTCCCAAGTGTAGTGTTTGACCTGTTCTTTAACTATAAATGAAACTACAAGTACTTTATCATTTTTTAAGTTTTTTTCAAAGGTGCACACATGATACAGTTGAAAGTAAAGTCTCTCTAATCTATAAGGAACTTTTTAAATTTCATTTAAATATCTATGTAAAGGTTTGGGATTTACAGATGTGATTTTGTTTATGTGTTATTCAAAAGCCTTGCCCACTGAGCATACAAAGAGTTTACAATGATTTGTGATTGGGGAACATGTTGGGTAGCCCACTATGAGTGACTGTGGGTTTGTATGTGAGTTTGTAGTGCAATGCATTGATGCACTGACGTCCAGTCTAGCACTGGCTCCTGCAACCAAGGTTACTGAGGTAGGCTCTAACATTCTATGACTCTGTAATGCAAATTCAGGATTCAGACGGTTGATGGGTGTGAATCGAAATATCCCCCAGCTACACAACTGAAATCAATAAAGCCAAGTTAAACATTCAAAATTCAGAGCAATTGGTATCAATAAAAACCTAGAAAAATATACAATATTTAAATGATCATGTACCTTTCTTATTTCAACAATGTCTTTTTCAAGCTTTTTCAGAGACAGACATTTCCTTGCCTAATATAACTTATGACATTTATGCTGGTACTTTCTCAACATCATTTCCACAGTTTTCAGAAGTAATGGGGATGACATTAATAACTTCTTTGACGGTATGTTTCACTTCCTGAAGGGAAATGTGCATTACTCTTTTGATCTCAACTGTATTTATCACTTCTTCCTTCATCACTTAGGTTTTCAGGGTAATCCCTCGATAGAGTATCTTTTACAATCAGATTGATAATATGATTCATGTTTTTGATTGAGCTCCTCATTTTTCATATTTTTAAGAGATTTTTCTTTCACTTAATTCTGGCTTTTCTCTTCTAGGTCGTTTGTCTCATTCATTCCTATGTTCAACCTTATTATACATTAGGGATATTTTTTTGTAATTTTATAATAAATCAGGCAGTATGACTAAGAGGAAGAGCCTGGAGAAGATGAATCACCATGCAATTTTGAGTAACTTATTCTCCCTCTGCTTAAAATGGACAAGTATGTATCCTTTATTGTGGGGAACAGTTAAGAGTTGGCATTTACAGGTACTATGAAATGTGCTATGTAAATATAACACCAGTTTATACAACATATCTTAGGTGAAAACACTTAGCATAGATACTGTGTTGGACATGATTGTTTTTGCATATTTTAATATAAACTTGTCAGCCTGACAATACTGTACCTTTACTTACAGTTTTTCTCAGTTGCTTTGGTGCATTTCTCACAACAGACTTAACATTTGCATAACAGCGAGTGCATTTCTCAAAACACTTAGTGCAAATGGCAAAACATCATGAATGACCAGGAAAAGCAGGTAACCTCTTCAAAATCCTTAATCCATGCCTCAAAAGCAAGTATTTACATCGCTGAATATGTCAGTGCCATCAAAATGCCAAGTCCATGAATCATTGTCCACGGACATGACAGCCAAAATGTAAAGTCATGTTATCAATATAAAATTGGCACAATCTAAACATTTTCTGATGCACAAAACATCTGAATGACAAGGGCAGGAAACATAAAAATACAAAACACCGATTGCGGGAGATTGATTCAAGAAGAATATTTTATTGATTGCACAGGTATATGGTGACATACCATGCACTGCACTTGGAGTCTAGCAAAAAATGCATTTCAATACTTTATGCATAAAATATGAAATGAAGGAAAAAAAAATTACAACATCGAAAACAATATATACATACTGAAACTCTAAATGCTCTCTTGCTGCTGATCCTGTATATTGGGTCACATGTTGTCATCCACATCACAACGGATATCTTCCTTTGCAATGCAGTATGGAAAGAACCTCCTAGAATGTCTTATCCAGCCTCTGCAGGCGTCTGCTGTTATATCCCCACACGCAGCTTCCATGGCAGCAAGCAGTTTCATTTGTGTATGTGGGTTACTCTCATATACCTTCCACCTCCAAGCTGAGAAGAACTCCTCAATTGGGTTGAGGAATGGGGAATATGGAGGTAGGAATTCTATCAGCATCCTGGGGTGGTTGGCAAACCATTGTCTGAATAGGTTGGAGTGATGGAAACTCACATTATCACAAATGATCACATACTGTGGTACATTTTCTTGACCAATCTCCTCTTCAGGAATGAGATCCCTGTAGAGGGTGTTCAAGAAGGTCAGCAGATGTTGGGTGTTGTATGGCCCCACAAGAGGAATATGAGTGTGGACCCCATTGTCCGAAATAGCCGCACACATAGTGATGTTCCCACCCCGCTGGCCTGGCACATCAACAGTAGCTCTCTGTCCAATCAGATTACGCCCACGTCTTCTTCCTTTGGCTAAGCTGAAGCCAGCCTCATCCATGTATATGAAAATATGTGGTGGTTCACTTGATTCCAGGTCCATTATACGCTGTATCAAACAAGATACTACAGTAAGTTTGATGTAAAATGCATTTTCATTTTGGAGACAATAGAGTCAAATCTAACATATTCATGTTGCTTTCACAACGGTAGCAAATGTGTCAAGGTGAAATCAACTGTACTGCATGTCGATATACAATGTTGGACCATTTTCTGTACAGTAGATTACAGTTCCAGTATTACTGTACATGTTCAGTCTTACCTGCACATACTGGTACCGACGTTCCTTCACTTCTTCACTATTCCTTTCAAATGGTACATAGTATAACTGCTTCATACTCATTTGGTTTCTCCTCAGCACTCTGTCATAGTTGAGATGCTGACAGACTGGACATTCTCAAACACATCGTTGTCAGCAATAATGGCAGTTTGTATTTCCTTGAGTCTTATGGCATTATTTGCTATGACCATAGCACAAATAGCCTCTTCCTGTCAAGGGGTGCAAATAGGCCCCCTGCCACCTCTTCCAGGAATTCTTGAAGTCCTATGTGTCACAGTAAAAATACAACACTGAATGGACAACAGTAACATACATATTGTCTAGTGTGAACTATTGTAAATATATGACATACTGTAACATTATAAAAGTAATACACAAATACAGAGTAAAATCGTTGATTTACACACCTGTTCTCTCTGCGAAATGTCTGAACAATCGAGGATACGGTTGTTCTCCCCAAATTTGGCTGCACCCTTTGACCTAACATGGTCCACAATTGTGGCCCTTATTTCATCAGAAACTGACCTATGTGTTGAACCTCTTCTGTTTTGTCTCCTTACACCACACACCCCTACTCTTCTTGGTCTGGGCTGTTGGCCCTGTTCATTTTTTTGCTGTTCTTCCATTTTCAGGTTGTCCTTCCTTGATGTGCTTCCATGCTGCATTGTGCCTTGTCTTTATATGCTTGCCAGCTGCAGGTTCAGGAGCAATTTTAGGGGACTGCTCAGTGATTAGTTGCTTGATTGATCTAAGATCTCACACCTGCCCCGAATAATGTGTCACCTGAGAGCAATTTAAGGTGGTGCAGGAATCATTAGTATTGTGAATACAAACCAAAAAATGTTTTGTAGAAACCTATAAAATACACTTGACAGCCAATGATATCTTGTTGAACACTTTTGACTGCAATGACTTACACAATGAAAAAATGACAAGTTTGTCTGGAGTGTAAGACTATGCAAAAGAGGGCTACACAATGCATTTTGATCATCATGACATAAGCAACCGCTGATGCATGATATAGCTGAGACTTGCACATAAGCATCTGCCTGAGTGAACTAAAGCAATTGCAAAATGACGAAAACACTCAGAAATTGCTGTTATGATGTGCACAACTGACTAAAGGTTGTGGGAATTGAACGAGCAGTTTTGAGAACTGCAATTCTGTTGTGAGAAATGCACCAAAGCAACTGAGAAAAACTGTAATCTGCTTTCTGTATCTGCTCTATAAATGCAGGGGACATGCATGCTGCTTCACCATTACATTCATAATTTACATGCTGATTTCTCCTTTTAAGCTATTATTAAATCCTTTACACAAAATACTTTCTCCTCTAAACTTGTCCAGTTTGGAATCATGAGGCTGGAACCTATCCTGGCATCACTGAACATAAGACAGAAACCACCACAGAATGGAGTAACACAGTCCATCTCCAAATATACTCGCACACATGCCAACACTAACTCATACTGTGCCAATTTACTGTCACTAGTTAGCCTAAAATGCACATGTTAGGATGTGAGAGGAAATAGCAGGGTACCCTGTGGAAAAATCAACACACACACACAGAAGAACATGCAAACCCTACACAGTTGATTCAGAAAATTGAAAGGGCAAAAGGAGAACTCTTAATTTTCTCCCTATGTCTGTGGAGGCCTTCTACAGTTACTGTATAACTTTAATCCACCAAATTCCAAAGTCATTCTTCTAG
Organism: Erpetoichthys calabaricus; assembly: GCF_900747795.2. Lineage (NCBI taxonomy): Eukaryota > Metazoa > Chordata > Cladistia > Polypteriformes > Polypteridae > Erpetoichthys > Erpetoichthys calabaricus. Next base: position 205,085,087 of record NC_041394.2, on the reverse strand, counting down.
GCTAATATGTGAGTGTAGAGTGCTCCTGTATGAGTGACTTAGAGTTTGTGGGTAACTTTGCTTTGACATAGCATGTCATGAAAATCCAACTGTAATATATAATTCTCAAACCTTCCTAATACAAAGTGTTATGTTTCAGTCAGGGTCTCATCCCAGGTTAAAATGTGTTTTTTTATTTTAAATATTTTGTTCTTTCATGAATAGTGTTTTGTGTGTTTTGTAAACTGTTTTTCAATTGCTCGACAAAATGCTGAGATCCTGCCACACAAAAATGGGCTGCAGGCCTCTAAAAACCAAAAGCCAGACCTGATTCCATTACTGGTTTGCATGCAAAGAGCAGGCCTCGATCCTATAGACAGCTTAGCCCCAAACACAAAAAGGCAGGCATGCATCGTGTGTTTTCTCCTCAAACTGAAGGCGAGGGGGTGTTTCTAGGTAAGTTACAATCAATTTACTGACATTGTTTCTTTGTTAACTCTGTTTACTGAGCAGTAGTTGTGTTAATAGTATAGCAATTTGTACAGTATATTTAACAATTTAGAAGGATCATCATGCAGTATATGGAAAATAGATTCAACATTTATTTACATTATACATTATTATTTACATTTATGCTGTATGTTGTGCTTGTTCTTCTTTTGACTCCTCCCATTAGGGGTCGCCACAGCCCATATCAAGTATCTATCTATCTATCTATCTATCTATCTATCTATCTATCTATCTATCTATCTATCTATCTATCTATCTATCTATCTATCTATCTATCTTCCTGTCCTCTGCATCTTGCTCTGTCACACCCACCATCTGCATGTCCTTTCTCACCACATCCATAAATCTCCTCTTAGGACGTCCTCTTCATCTCTTGCTTGGCAACTCCATCCCTAGCATCCTTTTCCCAATATACCCAGCACATCTACTCTGCACATGTCTAAACCAAGACAATCTTGCCTCTCTGGCATTGTCAGTGTGGCAAGGATGAAAAGGATTAGGAACAAGTGCTACTCCTCGTCACACCCAATGCAACTCTTAGCATCTTTAACCCTGCCACCTCCAGCTTTTTGTCAGTGCCACTGTCTCCAGCCGATATAAAATAACTGGTCTCACTATGGTCTTGTAGACCTTCCCTTATTCTCTTGCTGGTACCAGTCTCCTCCACCCAATCCACCCTGCCTGCACGCTCTTCTTCACCTCTCTTCCACATTCTCCGTTACTCTGTACTGTTGATGCCAAGTATTTAAACTCATCCACCTTCACCAACTCTAATCCCTGCATCCTCACCATTCCACTGACCTCCCTGTCATTTGCACACATATATTCTGTCTTGTTTCTACTGACCTTCATTCCTCTCCTCTCTCGAGCATATCTCCACCTCTCCTGGGTCTTCTCAACTTGCTCCCTACTATCTTTACAGATCACAATGTCATCCACAAACATCATAGTCCACAGGAACTCCTGTCTAATCTCATCTGTCAACCTGTCCATCACCACTGAAAATAAGAAAGGGCTCAGAGCTGATTCCTGATATAATCCCACCTCCACGTTGAATGCATCTGTCACTCCTACTTCAGACCTCACCACTGTCACACTTCCCTTGTACATATCCTGTACCACTCTTACATACTTCTCCATAACTACCAACTTCTTCATACAATACATAAATCCTTTCTAAGCACATTGTCATATGCTTTCTCCAAGTCAACACACAATGTAGTCCCTTCTGACCTTCTCTATACTTATCCATAAACGCCCTCAGAGCAAACATCACATCTGTAGTGTTCTTTCCTGGCATGAAACCATACTGCTGCTCGCTAATCATCACCTCAATTCTAAACCTAGCTTCTACTACTCTTTCCCATATCTTCATGCTGAGACTCATGAATTGTATCCTTCTGTAATTACTGCAGTTCTGCATATCACCCTTATTCTTAAAAATTGGTATCAGTACACTTCTCCACTCCCTGGGTATCCCCTCACTTTCAAAGATTGCATTAATTAAACAATCTGGTTAAAAACTTTACTGCCATCTCTCCTAAACACCTTCATGCTTCCACTGGTATGTCATCTGGACAAACAGCCTTCCCACTGTTCAACCTTTTCATAGCTGTCCTTACTTCCTCCTTGAAAACCTGTTGCACTTCCTGGTTCACTATCTCCACATCATCCAACCTTCTCTCTCTGTCATTCTTTTCATTCATCAACCTTTCAAAGTATTCTTTCCATCTGTTCAACATGCTCTCCTCGCTTTTGAGTATATTTCCATCATTATCTTTTATTACCCTAACCTGTTGCTCTGTCTAGCCAATAGGTACAGGTCCACCTTAGTGTCCAACCTCTCATACAACTCATCATACGCCTTATCTTTAGTCTTCACCACCTCTGCTTTCACCATACGTCCTATCTCCTTCTACTCCTGTCTTCTTTCTTCATATTTCTGACTATTCCACTTCTTCTTCGCTAAGCTTTTCTTCTGTATACTCTCCTGTACTTCACCCTTCCCACCACCAGGTTTCCTTGTCCTCCTTCTTCTGTCCATCTGTCACACCTAGCATCTTTCTAGCTGTCTTCCTTACCACTTCTGTTGTAGTTGTCCAGCTATCCGGGTGTGGCGGAAGTGCTGCAGTTAAGGGCTCAGCAGTAGCTGCAGCACCCCCTGGCGACACCCACACACAACCCAACAGGGCTGCACCAAACGCCAGCTTCCATGGAGCCCTGCAGGAGTCCGAGGCACAGCTGCAACCCGGGGGAGGCTGCCACCTAGCACTCCAGGGGAAGATAATGCCCTGGATACGTTCCCTCTCCCGGTCCTTCCAGCATAGAGGTGTCCTGGCCGGGCAAGGACCCTGCCTGTACGCCACACAATCATGACCATATAAACTGGGTCCTGAAATTTGAACTCAGGATACTGAATCTGTTAGGTAGCAGTGCTAAACGTTTGCTTTTCAATTTCAATAATATCCCATGTGTAACTAATTTGCAGAGCAATCTTAACCAAGTAGTTTTGACTGCCTTAATATATCTAAAGAAATGAACTCTGTCCTCAAATTCCATACAGATTAAAGAGAGGAAAACAGAAAAAAAAGCATAAAATGCTGTTGCTGATTTCAATTCAAGTTTTGTAGTTAGAGTGAAGTAACTGGAAAATACTAGACAGGCATGGTGAAATTGTGCAAACACCACAGAGATTGTGATCAGACTAAGAATATAAGATATATAATGTCGAGGGATGTGTGGTATCTGTCCTGGCAGAACTGGGCACAAGATAGGAATTAGTCTTAGTCCTTGCCAAATTACCTGTCTATTTCAAGGAAACTGCAAAATGTGAACTTCAAAAAAGTAAACACAAAGCTGTGCTAGCGTTATCAATCATTCCCTCTGCTACAGTATCAACTCACCTCATTGGACATATATAAAACAAGTGAGATGTCAATTTATATTAAATAAAATGTAAAGTGTAAATACTCAGATTTGTTCATGATTACTTGAGTTTGTTGAAAGAAGTGAATAAAATAACGTGTTGATTGCTGAGAGCAGAGAATCTTTCTGCCTTTACCTGCAGTTTGAGGAAACACAAGACTTACAAAAAAAACTCTGTTGATTTAGGTCAAACATATAAACTGCTTATTGTGCTTTTTGTCATGCATACAGTAAGCAGCACTTTTATCAAATCTCGCCTCAAAATGTGCATGCCTACGCAAACAAAAAAAATAATTTGTGCTTTGTTTATCCACACTTATGCTTCCAAAACACTGTTGTGAAAGAATGCTGAAGTAAACCTTCCTCTTTTTTCTCAGCTAGTTCAGTTGGCATCTCTAAATAACTGTTAATGTGTGCCCTGTGACAGACTGATGTCAGAGGGGGACACTTTTACATTTTTTTGTGCACTGGGTGGTTCCATTAGGCACCCACTGTTGGGACTGGGGGGTGAGAAGTTAAAAGGCTATCTGTACTCATTAATGGTATTTGCTGTCCTGCAAGGGAATCACTGCTTTGAAGTTTGGCCTTAGAGAATATCTGTATTTACCTGGCTTGGAAATATTGGTTTCTAATCAGCATATCTGTACTTATTAATGTTTGGTAACAATACATTTTGTTAACTTGTGTTTTTATTAATTGTTAAACCCAGGCAATTTAGATGTGCCATTGATTAAACTGTTTGTCCAGGACTGACAACAGAGGGGTGAAGTAAATATAAACTGCTGGCCAGCAGAAGGCAGGAGGGAGAGTCCACAGGAAACGCTGCCAAGACACTCGGAGAGGGCACAGGGGCTCGCAGGCAGACAAGGGTACCTGGCTGGCACGACGTGAGGCACAAGGACGGCAACATTTACTTCCAGGTAGGAAGAGACAGCTCCACAAGGAGACGCCAGTTGTGGGTCCAGCGAAAGAGGGAAGCCGCATGAGAGGACCAAGCGAAGCTGACAGATGAGAAATGAGGCGTGCCTAGGTCCCAGCCACACAAGGAGCCCAGAGTGGAAGAAAAAGGAACAACGAAGAGACGCTGACAGGGAGTCAACAATATGACACAACTTCTGCCGGGAAACAGAGTGCATCCATGAACAATTAAGTGTTGGGGTAACACAGTGCCCAAACTGGACTCTGCACCACTAAAGGTTATATCCTCCAATTCTTGTTTTTACGGACTTTGAGTGTGGACTGTGTATTTTCCTTTTAAAAAAAGGAAATTAATTCCTGATATGTTTATGTTCTGTTATGTTCATTTGTCTTTTTAATGTACCTTATATTGTCTTGTACAATAGAACTTACTGTTGCCTTTTTCTGAAATTACTATTGTGTCTTTCATTGTGTGTTTACTCACCGCCCAATTTAAAGAAACCTGTGTGCTATTATTGGTAAATTTCAGGAGTTCCCAGTCTCTTAATAAAACTGGATGGCGTAGTCGGATATTTTAATGGTGTCTAAGTTAGATTACCTATAAGTGTGACCAGACACCTGTGACACTATCATGACACCATGGTTTAAAAACCAAATTGTACCAAATGAATCCAGGATCCCTGAAATGGATAAGACCTGTTCAGAATTCAGATTCATATACAGTGTATTATAAAGTTGTTGAACCTTCCTTATTTTGGAATACCTGTCCCTGTACATCCCTAATAGTAATCTCAGATAGTGAACTCAATGTTCTTAAAATTAAAGCATAATAGAACTAGTCAGGCAGCCCTTTGCTTTTAATCACCAAAACTATACTATGTCAGGCTAGTATAGATGAACATTTTCAAACACATAAAAACACACGTTTGGCCTTGTCATGATTTAAAATACTGTACATTTACTGTTAAAGATTAAAATTAATGCATCATAATTGCATATTTTAAGTTTTATGTGTCAGGTATTTCAGGTACTAATAATTTCTTTTCTTTTGTCTTTCCTAACTCCTGCAGTGGCATTTTTTAGCACCTTCAACTGGCCTAAGTACTCGGCAGCTAGCTTTGGTGCTGGAAAATATAAGAAGAACTGGTTATGATGAGGCTTGCAGGCTAAATTTTATAAAATATTTCATCAAAGGTAGATATTAATGACAGTGGAATGCCAAGGCAATGCTTAGCTGTTTTTTTTGGCCTTGAAATCCATGAAAGTTTATTTTCTCTAGTATTCATGCTGACTGCAGTTTTTATTTTGCAGGCCATCTGACTGTAGCATAAATTAATCAAATTGGACACTGAGTAATCCCATTATAACCATTAAAGACCCAACACTGCCTGAATTCATTTATATGTTATAGGGATTTTTGTTTTACTGTTTGTAAAGCACTTTGAGATACACTCTTTTTAAAAATCTTTGTATATAATACGCTACCATGGCTGTTCATTTGTCTGTCCAGGATTTTAAATCACCTGTAGCTTGCAAACCGCTTGTCCTATTGACCTGAAATTTGGTACACGTATACTACGTGACATCTACTATCCGCTGTCAGGGTGATAACTGACCTCCAAGGTTATTCCTCTTTTTATTTTATTTGATTGTAGAATCAACTCTCGGCAGCAGCCAGCAGGGCTGTTTTCATCCCTACCACCTCCTCTCCTACCTCTTCATATCATAAATCATTCTTGAGGCAGATTGAAGACTTAAGTGCTAGCTTAAATGAAAAATAAAAAAAAAACGTACTAACTAATTGCAACACAAACACTGACTTAATCAGTTTTAACACGAAAAGATGCCGATGAAAGGAGAGAAGAAGCGGGATGCTAGGGTACAGAAAAGAAGAGCTGCTCAGGAAGCAGCAAGCGCATCAACCTCTGAGCAAACAAATGCTAAACCTACAGAGAAAGAGTATGAAAACTATGAATGCTCAAGTCAAGTGTATTCACTGCACGTTATTGTGCAGTACACCGTTACTGGGGTGTTATAAATGTTGTTATTGTATAAAACCATAATGGAGTCTTACCATGGTATGGGACTGAGAATGTGAAAGAACAAAGTGAAGTAAACTTCGCTCACTAACCTATCAGAAGGAAACTGCTAATGTTGGGAATTGGAGATAAAAACATGGCAAAAGCATGTAGTGTCTACAAAAAATCCATAAAGGCAGGCCAGGACCTTCACAGACTCATCTTCATATGGATTTATCCCTTCCAGTCAGCAAATACTACTTTCAGGCTTTAGCCTACACCAACCAAAAAATTGGCAGCAGGCTTTAAAAGCTCAAATTATACATATTCCAAAAACATACTAAAATGCCGTTCAAGAGAGCAAATTACCAGAAATGACTGGTTTAAATAGACAAATGCAAACAGTGTATCTTTAAAAAAAGAATTTATTTAAATGAGCAAAAAGAGAAAAAAATGGAAAAAGACAAAAATATACAGTATGCCAAATTCTACAAACCAGTAATCAAAAATCCAACAACAAAACTGAAAAATCCACAAAATCGGAAAAACAGAAGAAAACAATACTTACTATAATGAATTCCAATAAGACTCAATGACAAGGAGTCTCATTTATCTCAGGCATGATATTATGGTGGCTCCTCCTCTTGGGGTTCCTCCCACAGAACACTAGCAACATACGAACATTTAAAAAGATAATACATCCATCCATTATCCGCTATATCCTAACTACGGGGTCACGGGGGTCTGCTGGAGACAATCCCAGCCAACACAGGGCGAAAGGCAGGAAACAAAAACCCTGGGCAGGGCGCGCGCGCGCGCGCACACACGCACACACACCCCCACACACCAAGCACACGCTAGGGACAATTTAGAAACGCCAATCCACCTAACTTGCATGTCTTTGGACTGTGGGAGGAAATCAGAGTACCTGGAGGAAACCCATGAAGACACGGGGAGAACATGCAAACTCCACGCAGGGAGGACCTGGGAAGCGAACCCAGGTCTCCTTACTGCGAGGCAGCAGCGTTACCCACTGCACCACCGTGCTGCCAGACAATACATGAATACCAAATAATAAACAAATATAACACAAAGTACATTAATACATAAAAATTATTTAAAAATAACAAAAACAATAAAAAAAAAACACACATACACCAGGGAATAGACCCTAGTTAAAACATGAGAAGCTAAAGACTTTCAAGTTTTCGTAGACTATAATGAGCATTATAAGTAGTATAATTCACATATACCATATAAGTGTGTAATGTAAACTATTCATTTATTTTTATTTTCATTATTTACTTGTCTAATATGAGTTCTAAAATCTACTTTTCAGATTGTTCTATTACTCACTTATGTTTAGTTTATTTTTTGTTTACTGTCTTTATGAGTTTATTTTTTACTACATCTTTAAATCAGTAATTTCAGTGTCTTAGTAAGAGTATAAGAGCATAATTTTTTCAGTAACTTATTAGACACTGTTATTGGAAAGGAAACACTGTGTTCCAAGGTGTGTCTTGATGTGTCAGAAGATTCAAAAGTGTCTGATCTTATCCTCATTTAGGGGGTAGGGTTATACATGGTGCAAATGGAAGGAAGAAAGAGAGAAAGTTACATATATCCTATTTTATGCCCATATGCTGTTCTGAAAATTTGCTGAAAACATTGGAAGCAATAGATGTAATATATTGAAGAAGGCTTAAAAATGGAAGATATGTTGTTTTTTCTTTTCCTATCTTAAAAGCTGAACTCTAAAATGCAAAAAATTACATAATATTGATCATTCTTTAAAGTTAATAAAATGGAATGGTAAAGGTGCCAACCATGCAAGTGTTGATTTTTACAAAAAAATAGATGTTATAGAAATTTTTATATTTAATTAAAGTAAGTAATATATTAAGTAACAGACCACTTTTCAGATATAAACTTGATTACTTTGTAGGAATATAGCCATATAGCCTAGTGCATGATGAAGTAAAGATAACAAACCAGTACTAATGATCATTGACATAACAAGTTGATTGAACCACACTAATAACTGAAACAAAAACCTTTGTAAACATAATCAGGATGGGTCAAGGACAACCAAACTTAGAGGAGAAGGTGTTGCAGATGTGACAGTCAAATCATCAATTCTTACACCAGAATATAAGTAAGCACAGCACAAACACACAAGGTGGTTATCCTGCATCAGCAAGATCTTGTCCTAAAATTTCACAGCAGACAGGAGATTTGGCATCTGCTCTCCAGGGGATTCTGAACAAGCATAAGGAAACAGGCATGGCTGCGGGTAAGAAATGCATTGGTTTGAAATCAGAAAAAAATGCAGCACTGCAATCAGCTCTAAACTTATAGAAACCACTGGAACCCAAGTACACCACAGATATTTTGTCAGAAATTTTTTATTTTATGGAGTAGTTAAATAGATAGCACTTTTTCTGTCCCCAAGGGGAAAGTTTCGCTTTTTACAAAAGGTCTTTAAATAAATAAATACATAAATAAATAAATAATACACACATTATGGTCTGAACACACACCAGAATGACTAATAAAGAACTAAAATAAAAAGAAAACATCTGACTTGGCAGACTCAGCTACAGTGAGGCATTATGCAGATGTATAGCTGTTGGTATGAAGGAGCCACAATATTGTTTGTTGACGCAATTCTACTGAATAATTTGTTGGCTAAAAGTCCTCCGTGTTAGTGTGTCAGAGAGTGGATGTTCAGCATTGTTCATAATGGCACTCAGTTTTGTTTTATTTCTCTCTTTTGCTACTACCTCCAAGGGAGCCAGAGTATGTTTTGTAACTGAGCCTGCCCATTTAATTAACGGGTTGATTTGCTGGACCTCTCTTGAAGTTATGTTACCAGCCCAGCGCACCACAGTGTAGAAAATTGCAGTGGTCATCACAGAGTTATAGAAGATGTGAATGATGTCACATCCCACACTAAAGGAATGCAGGCTCCTAAGAAAAAAGAGCTCACTCTGTCCACTAGAACCACTATTTGTTATGAGAGGTCAAGTAAGTATTTTTAATGATAGGCTTAGATTCAACAGCTATCTTGATTCTGGTTTGTCTTGTTAGGCTTACCTTTTGTTTTCCCTCATTGGCACTTGGGTAATTAGCCACTCTTACAGCTATTCCAGAGTTTCAGGGTCATAGCCGGGGTTCACTTCCTTAGATGAATGAGAGCTGATCACTCAGCATCTTGTTGTAGACTTGTAAACACAAACTTCATTGCTGCTGTTGTTCTTTTACTGTTGGATTTGAGGTTTCTACTCATGCCATGCTCCTATATCAAGTTCCATGGTGGTGTCTTAGTTTTTGTTTGCTCACAGCAACCACTTATTGAAGGCAGATGGTTACATTCAGCTGCTTTAGGGCTGCTTAGGTGAAACAAGCTCTTCTAAACACTTCAATATGTTGCAAATTAGATTCCTGTTTTTGTTTAGGAGTCAATTGAGCTTTATTAGTGTTTGACACCATCAGTATTTGTTTTGCTTTTTCCCTGCACCTCTTGGTTTATTAGTTTCTCATGCTGCTCTTGAAATGTTTCCTTTACCCTTGTATGATGCAACAGCGATCTTCGCATTTGTCAAATGTGGTAGGCACACCTTAATATAAAAAAGAAAGAATGAAATTGAACAATAGATAATTAAAATAATAAATTAAAAAAAATATATATTTAAGAGAAAAACACATTTTCCAGAAAATTTAATGGATTGAATAATTGTATGCTGTTTAGGAAATCTGCTTTAGAATGCTATGTGTTGTATCAACATGAAAATTAGGTTCTTTCTTAATTTCACACTAATAATATGACACAAACCTGATCAGAAAAAAATATATACACATCATTTAGAATTCTGTACTTCCAAGCAGTCACTAAATGTGGAAATTACATTCCCTTTGTGCTGTTTAAAAGTTCTGCAATACTGTTTTCCAGACCGCTGTGTTTTGCTTTGAGATCTCACAGATTGATTATTTGAAACATGGAAACTATCTGTTTTCAAAATCTTTTCAATGTCTTCAAACATATGTTCAAAAATTGCACCTTTGAAGATCCAAGCACCAAATAAGAAGTCTGGAAAATGTTGCCTGTGTTTTTGACTAACTTGAATATGAGCCCCATACGGGTAAGGTTATGGCTGAACTTCTGGATACTGCTTAAACAAATTCAGATCTTTTAATATGTCGCCAAATATAGAATGGAATGGCTGCTTAGAATTCTTCTTGTTTTGATTTGAAGATGACCAATTCTCAATTTGATTGTAGTTTTTCCTTCATTTTTTCATCTAACGGTGTTTCATATGTCAATATCCATCCATCCATTATCCAACCCGCCAAATCCGTACAAAGGGTCACGGGGGTCTGCTGGAGCCAATCCCAGCCAACACAGGGCACAAGGCAGGAACCAATCCCGGGCAGGGTGCCAACCCACCGCAGGACACATACAAACACACCCACACACCAAGCACACACTAGGGCCAATTTAGAATCGCCAATCCACCTAACCTGCATGTCTTTGGACTGTGGGAGGAAACCGGAGCGCCCAGAGGAAACCCACACAGACACGGGGAGAACATGCAAACTCCACGCAGGGAGGACCCAGGAAGCGAACCCAGGTCCCCAGGTCTCCCAACTGTGAGGCAGCAGCGCTACCCACTGTGCCACCATGCCACCCTATGTCAATATAATGAAGATTAAAAAAAAATAAATATAAGTATGTTGTTTTAATCAAACTTTTAAGAGCAGCACATTCCTAATACACTATCAATGCAAAACATTATAGTTCTAAAAAATCAAAACTTTTAGCATACTGAGCTGAACCAATATATCTGAATTTATATTATTATATTATATTAAAGTGGAAAATGATGTGTGTGAAGTGATCTAAAGTAAATGCAAATATAAAACACAAAATAATTGATCACGCAAGTATTTACCCCCTTTAATATGACTGTTATATCTTAGCCAGGCTTCCTTCCCTGGCTGGGGTTCAAAGTCTTGTTTTATGTCTATTTAGTTCAATTTTGAGTCATGCAGTATGTTAATATTCCTTTTGTTTACTGCCTTCTTTGTTTTAATTGACTGTGCTATGTTCCATGTCCTTTGTGGGTGGTCCCCCAAGAGGTGTGGCAACCTGCTAATCATTGCTAGCAACTGCCCACCACCCTATAATCCAGAAGGTCTTGCACTGTTCCTGGCACTTTATTTTGAATGTGCTAGGGAGCGGGTGAGGGTTTTTGCTGTGGTTTTGCTACTTTGCTTTATTGGATGTTGCTCTGTTTTTTACTTTGCCTTTGGATTGCATTTTGGGACCTGTTCATTTTAGATTGCATTTTTGATAATAAATATTTTGTTTTATATATAAATAGTCTATGTGGCCCTTTTTGTATCTAGTCAGAATTTTTAATGGGAAATCCCCGCTAGTGGGCATTTTTGGAAGTGCTTTTGCGACTTGCATGCTTTGTGACACCAGACCATAACAATGACACATCTAAAATTATCACTGGTGTCCAGTTGGTTTTAGAAGTCACACCAAGGGGTTCTAACTAATTGTAATATAATGCACCTGCATCTGGAAGCTCCAGTTTATGGTTAGCCAGTATTTTGGCCTAACTTACTCAATGAAAAAACAAAAGCACATTCCAAGAAACTCCATGAAAAGGTGATTGAAAAGCACAAGATACAAGATGGATACTAAAGATTATCTACGTAAGTCATTGAATATCCAGTCATTAAGACATGGAAAGGGTATTGTTCAAGTGTAAATCTGCCATCCACAAAAAAAAGTGATTGTGCAAGAGGACAACTAGTAAGGGAGGCCACCAAGAGACCGATCATAACTCTGAAGGATTTACAAGCTGCAGTGGGTAAGATTCTAGGGGCTGTGCAGACAACAATTGTTGACCGAGTGCAAGAGAAGCCCAATGTTAAAAAAAACGTACATGATATTTTGGCTAGAAGGCATATGGGAGACTCTGAAGTCAGCTGGAAGAAGGTCTGATGAGACCAAAACTGGACTTTTTGGCCATCATACTAAATGCCATGTTTGGTGTAAGCGAAACACTGCACATTATCACAAACGAACCATCCCTACAGTAAAACATGGTGGTGGCACAGCATCTTGCTGTAGGGTTGCTTCTCTGCAGCAGGCCATGGAAAGTTTGTGAGGTAGAATGAATGCATAAAAATATGGTGAAATCCTGGAGGAAAACCACATATAGGCTGCAAGATACTTGAGCCTTGGGAGAAGATTTATTTTTAGCCAAGACAACGACCCCTAGCAAAAAGCCAACATTGCTCAGGGATGGTTTAAAAACAATAAAGTCAATGTCCTGGAGGAGTTGCTGAGTCCCAATCTCAGATCTCAGTTCAATTCAGAATTTGTGGCTGGGCTTGAAAAACACTGTTCACTCATGATCTCCATGCATCTTGACAGAGCTTCAGCAGTTTTGTAAAGAAGAATCAAAAAACACTGACTTGAAGGGGGTGATCGGTTAATTTGTCTTTTGAATTTGTAATTAATTTAGACTACTTTGCAGAGATCTGTCTTCCTTTTGACATTAAAGAATTTTTTTCTATTGATGAGTGTGAAAAAATCCAAATTAAATTCAATATGACTCAAAATTGTATAATAAAATGTGAAAATTTCCAAGGTGGTGAATAATTTTAATAGGCCCAATAAATTGCACTGAAGTAAACTGTCCATGTGACCATGTATATTTACCGTATATACCATTTAAGTTCTCCCGCAGATAAGTGGAGACTTGATTTTACCGTATAATTTCCTGTGTTTTATAATGTCAGTCGTATAAGTCGAAAGCAGAAAACTCCCGCTGTTGGTCCAAGAGATTATGATATGCTAACGCCCACCTGAGAGAGTAACCACGGAGCACACTTCCTTTTTTTCTATGTATTGTGCCTACGTGACCACACGGTAATATCCAAACTATTCCGAAGCAACGTTTGCACTGTTTTGTGTATTTTGTATCTCACACCCTCATACACCTTTATCATAAGAGCATCCCTTATCTATGATGGAGCGATATGAAGTTGGTTTTAAAATAAAAGTCATTGAAGAGGCAAAAGAAATTGGTAACTGTGCTGCTGCAACAAATTCATTGTGTCTGAGAGACTGGTGTGAGATTGGAGGAAGCAAGAAGATGTTAAAAAAAAATTAAGTGTTGTATTTTTGAACGGTCGCATAAGTCGGGTCTGATTTTATGATCAATTTTTCGGGTTTGAAGACCCGACTTATACACGAGTATATAAGGTATTTAGGTAACAGTGCTGTAACTGATGAAAGACTTAACATATTTAGAGCAACTCTTTCTATAAGGAAAACAGAAAGATGACAAAAATAATAGCTTTATTTTTTTCAGAATTGATGGGTGCCAGACAATACACAAGAACCAGCACTTGTGTATTGTGGAGTCCACTTCCATTGGGCTAGTTTAGCATCATCAGTTAACCAACCTTCACATCTTTCGTATGTGGAAGGAAAACCAGATAAACTAGACAAAAACATACTGTCATTGTTAAAAATGTTACCTTGTAATTGAACAAGCCTGGATGAAAAATGAATGAGAAAATCAACTCTAATAATGTATTGTTTACATTTACAGGTCTTTGTTTAGCAGACAATTTTATCCAAAGCGACTTACAAAAGAGGTCAACATAATCAAGTAAACATCTGTCTGGGGGACTGTTTTGGAACAAGTGTTACAGGACAAGAGTACAAAATTGATAATCACAAGTGAAGAGCTCAGAAGAAAATGCCAGCAATTTCCATTTTCTTAGTTACAAGAAACTATCAATGCAGTAATCTCCTTGTTATATTAAATCTAGGGAATTAGAAACTGTAAGGAGAAGAACTAAAAAAATTTAAAAAATGAAGAACCTATACAGATGGTTGCTGCATGTCAGATTATCATTGAAAGACTATGTTGCACAAATAGCCTGTGATAGTGAGGAAAACAGAAATACCATCATGATAAAAATGATAAACAAAAATTATTTATATTTTATCATTTGACCAAAGTTATTTAAATTTTATCACATAATACATAGAATTTAAATTTATATTATATGCCATTAGCTTTACCATTGGCAAACATTATAAACCTATTCTCACAGACACTTTCCAAAAACCATATCTCATCACTAGGGGTCACCATTGGTCTTCCTTAACCAAATGCCTGCTTATAATTTACCTCTTATTGTGGGAAACATTTTGGCTAAGTCTATATAGCAGCATTGAGCGCTGGGCAAAACCCCAGTTCTGGGTGAAATGCCAGCCTATAGCAGGTTAAAAAATGTTGGGAGTATTTGGAGAACTATGCGAATATGTAAGCAGTGTCTGCTACTAATTTAAAACCACTAATAAATTCACCAATGTACGCCCTATTTGAACAAGACATAGTACAGTATTTATTTTATAAATGGTTCAGTTCTAAGAATGGAGGCTAAATATACAGAAATTCTACAACCTTGTGTGCTATCATATGTAAATATCACTTACAAAAAGAGAACAAAATTTAGATAGATCTGCATTTCTACATTTCACAAAGAAAGACTACAGTACAGTTTTTATTTTCATTTTTGTTACATTCTCTGCCACTCACCCTCCAAAATTTCTTGAACTTTTTCTTCTGCATCACGGCTTTTGTTTTTGTCAGGGTGATACTTTGCTGCAAGTTTATATTAGACTTACTTAATCTGGCACTGTGATCATTTTTTGGTACTGGCAGAACTGTGTAGTAGTCCATTTTGCCTAACACTAGCTCCAATAGCAATAGAACACGTACTGCAAAAGTGATTAGGGAATGTCCAGATACCATATCTATGACTGACTCTGAAAACAAATAGCAAGAACAATAATAAAAAAAATATTAAACAAGTATTCATCAATAAATCAGTTTAAAAAATGATTTGTAAATAGATTGAAATTTTAGTATATTTCAATATCGGACTTTACTGTGGAGTTGCCTCATAACTTTAAGGAATTGGAATTAAACTCCAGCCCAGTCCAACTTTACAGTACGTAAATATTGCATGGTCCTCTTATATTCATGTGGGTTCCTCTCTGACATTGTACTTTACTCTAGGAGCTCTGGTTTCCTCCCACTGTCCAAAGACATGCAGCGCTAGGTGGATTGCTGCTGCTAAATTGGCCCTAGTGAGTGTGTGTTACCTGCGATGGACTGGCGTCCTGCCCAGGAATTGTTTATGCTTTAAGTCCAGTGTTTGGTAGGATAGGCAGCATCTTCCCCATGACACTGGTCCAGAAAAGTGAGGTCAGAAAATGGATGGATGTGGCCTGAATTGGGTAGACTTTTCATCCAGGGCTTGTTTGTGCCTTATGCCTCTTGGTGCTGGCATTGGCTTTGACTCACAACCACTCTGATAATGAAATGGTGGATGAAATTAAACATAAATTAATTTGTATGAAAAAGAGTGCTATATTTTACTTTTTCTCTCCTGTGATTGTCCTGTAACTGTGGTTTATATACTGTATATAAAATAGTCATTAGTATAGATTTTATATAGTATAGATGTCAAGAACAGATAAAATTACTTAAGAACAAGTGCCGTTTCCAGCACATATCCTCAATGTACAGTGCTTGGAAAAGGCAAATCCCACATGAAACGGTATGTGTTTTTCAACATATTTACATGAATCTGATCTTCATTGTAAAGAATATTAAAAAATCAAGTTGATATAATTTAACAAATAATAATGAAAATTATTCCTTGAAAACATATTTGGAAAAAAAAACAGAAATCCAGCTCTCTTTACAACAGCTTTGCCTTTGAATGGACTGATCCACATCTACCTAAGGGATGAACAAAAAAATTACCTCAGAGAGGAAGCAATCCACACAGTACATACAGCAGGCTGTAACTGATGGCACAGAATGTCCTACACATACAAGGGAAGTGTGCTGACATCACATAGGCACTCTTGCAAGATTGTAGCCATATATAGTCGAGTATTAACAGGCCATATTAAGACAATGAAATGTTTTCAGCATTTTCTACATCATCTCAGGGTGTGAATACAGATGTCATTAAGTCCAACAGAGAAGCAGGACTTATCTAGATAATAACTTAATGGGAGTCTATGGCAGCTGAAGAGTTCAATGAGATCTGACCCGAGTCTAGAGGCAGCCTCTAATAATAAGCCTGCCAAAGCAGACATTTTAATGGATGTAATGAATGGATCCTCAACTTTTGTAAGTTGCAGTCCTGTGGGCTGTGACATTTACTTGGTGATCAACCACATTAAACAAAAGTAAGGCCACACTATGAGTGATATATATTACTTTCATTATAATTATATCACCATAAATGGTTTATTAACATAAGTGCAGTCATGACCCTTTGCACTTTCTACCGATCATGCCATGCATGGTGCTTTTCCTCTGGGCCTCCTAGATCCTTTCCAGTTGATGCGTCTGCCTTCCTGTAACCACTGCTGCCACAAAATATACCACTTTTCATCTGTATGTCTAACATATGTTATAATATATTGGGATAATCACCTGGGGCCTCATGCATAACGCCGTGCGTAGAATTCGCACTATAACATGACGTAAGCACAAAAGCCTAAATGTGCTTACGCACAGAAAAATCCAGATGCAGGAATCTGTGCGTTCGTCATCTTCCACGTTCTTCCTCTACATATATCCCGCTCAGCGTGGAAATAAACACACGTGCACGCGCTTGCTGTCTTGCCCCAACTCCTCCCAGAATTACGCATCTTTGAATATGCAAATCAATATAAATAGCCCTTAAGCCCAGCGTTCTGTGAAAAGGCAATGGCAAAAGCACGAGGAAAAATAGAAGAATTTAAGCGAATACCAAATGGAGGCAAAGAAAAATGTACTATTTGTTGGTTTAAACAGTTATATAAGCAACAAAAGGAAGTTGATCGGGTGACATAGCGTGTTGGAGAAACTCGAAAGCTCAAGTTCACAAAGTCGCACAGTCCCGGAAATAAAAAAGTTGTCACATATCAAAGTTGGCGTAAAAAGGTGACTCGTAGCCCACCGTCTGAGTGTCATATGAAAGCTTATTAGGGTACAGTGAACAAAAAGGCACACAATGTGAAAAAAGCACGAAATGTCAACTTTAATCTCGAAATTTCCACTTTAATCACGTAGTTTATTTTGTCATTAAAGTAGAACATCATAAACTTCATCTTAAAATTGTTTAATTTACTAGTTTCTCAAATCCCTTCGTAACTAAAGTAGCACATTAAATGCTTTGTTGTGTATTTGATCTTATATGTGCTCTATGTGCCTGAATCACTACGTGCTTTTCCTCCTTCAGGACACAGAATCCATTACGTTCGTAATATTACAGCTCTCTGAATAATTAAAATACTGAGAAGTATACGTGATATCATTTTCATGATGATATAAGTTAAAGCATGTTATTAAACATAGGAACACGGTGGCGCAGTGATTGTTCATATCTTACAGCAAGATGCTTGCTGCGCCATGCGCAACCTTCAATGAAATGCTTTATTACAGAAGTACTGTCTTTTTCAAACGTATTAACCCCCAATTCCTGTCCTTACTTTTCTTTCTCCAAATACCCACACAATCAGCTCTGTAATAGACGTTAAGCCATCTGTAAGCTTAGAACACTGATTCTTCAAAACTTTTAAGGAACATAGAAATATCTTCGTAATGTTTAATTATTCTATCCATCTATCCTTCCAGTGTCACGCCAGCCACAGCATGAATACAGCGCGAGGCAGGAACAATCTGTGAACAAAGCTCAAGCTTGCTAGCGCTGCGGCACCGTGTAGTTAAAGTTAAAGTTTTATCTGTATAATATAATCAACATATTTTGCTGAATTTCATCTTAAAAATTATATCGTCATCATATGTAAATACACGCTTTATAAAGTGGCTCAGGTTGTGCAATATTATAACCGTATCATAAGTACAATTACTTCAAGGTAACTTGCAAGTACACACAATTCTACAAGGAGCACTTGATGGACTGATTGAGTGGGTGTATAGTTCTTGGGATGAAACTGTTTGTGAACCATGAGGTCTGAACAGGAAAGGCTGTGAAGCATTGGTCGGATGAGAGCAGTTCAAATAGCGAATGGTTGAGGCAGGGAGAGCTTGATGCTGTATACCGATAATTCTCTTTCCAATCGCTGTAGATCTGTGATTCACACTCAGATACAGTGATATAAATACTCTGAGTGGTGCAGTGAGAGTAATATGGAAAAGATGATCCACTGTGGCAACCGCTAACGGGAGCAGCTGAAAGAAGAAGAAGAAGGTGCAGTGAGAGTAACAACACTAAAGCAGTTATGGTATTTAGAATAGTTTGACCATTCTGTGGACCATTATATTGTTACAGGTTAATTACAATCAAATGCATTAAATTTATGAACGATATGCGGTTAATTTCAGTGGATCTAAGAAAGGGTAACCACACAGGAACAGTAGCACTGCTTTGATGCTGGGTGCTGCCAGTCTGCAAAACTGAGCGGAGAACTTGCGTAAGACAGGGTATGAGGTACCATGGAAAAGTGCGTGGCTTTATGCCAAATGTAGGTTTTATACATTGCGATTTGAACGTGGAAACGCAACATTTCTGTGCATACGCACCGTTTATACATGAGGCCCTTGGCCTCTAAAACGCTAACAATTCTGCCCCTGTTGAACTTACTAAATGGTTATCATGGCTGAGGAACTCGTCATTCAGGCATTCTGGTAAAAGAGGTACAGTAAAAGAATCCAATGGTCAACATGATCTTACATTCTCCAATTTTCACTTTTTTTTTTGTTCTTTATTTCAACTTACACAATTTCTTGTATTACGAATTTGTTAGTTTTCACATACCCCTTGGGGTCAAAGCACAGGGCCAGCTATTGTACAGCATCCCTGGAGCAATTGCAGGTTAAGGGCCTTGCTCAAGGGTCCAGCCAAGTAGGATCTCTTTTGGCACTAACTAGGATTCAAACCGGCAACCTTCCGGATACCATCGCAGATCCCTAGCCTCAGATCCACCACTTCACCCATTTCCAAGGTGTGTTCAATATACAGCCTTGTAGTAGCAGCCATGAGAGTAAAGGACATGCAAATGTTTACATTTGCATGGCTGGCCTCAAAACCACGGAAGTGGGCTACATACAGTGGTGTGAAAAACTATTTGCCCCCTTCCTGATTTCTTATTCTTTTGCATGTTTGTCACACAAAATGTTTCTGTTTTTATTATTTAGGGAGAAAAAAAAAAAAATCCAAAACCTACATGGCCCTGTGTGAAAAAGTAATTGCCCCCTTGTTAAAA
This sequence comes from Erpetoichthys calabaricus, assembly GCF_900747795.2. Taxonomy (NCBI): domain Eukaryota; kingdom Metazoa; phylum Chordata; class Cladistia; order Polypteriformes; family Polypteridae; genus Erpetoichthys; species Erpetoichthys calabaricus. The sequence goes on along the minus strand of NC_041394.2, from coordinate 205,065,404 downwards.
GATAACCTAACTGTGGTGTATCACACCTGAGTTCAATTTCCGTAGCCACCCCCAGGCCTGATTTACTGCCACACCTGTTTCAATCAAGAAATCACTTAAAATAGGAGCTGCCTGACACAGAGAAGTAGACCAAAAGCACCTCAAAATCTAGACATCATGCCAAGATCCAAAGAAATTCAGGAACAAATGAGAACAGAAGTAATTGAGATCTATCAGTCTGGTAAAGGTTATAAAGCCATTTCTAAAGCTTTGGGACTCCAGCGACCACAGTGAGAGCCATTATCCACAAATGGCATAAAACATGGAACAGTGGTGAACCTTCCCAGGAGTGGCCAGGCCGACCAAAATTACCCAAGAGCGCAGAGACGACTCATCCGAGAGGTCACAAAAGACCCCAGGACAACGTCTAAAGAACTGCAGGCCTCACTTGCCTCAATTAAGGTCAGTGCTCACGACTCCACCATAAGAAAGAGACTGGGCAAAAACGGCCTGCATGGCAGATTTCCAAGACGCAAACCACTGTTAAGCAAAAAGAACATTAGGGCTCGTCTCAATTTTGCTAAGAAACATCTCAATGCTTGCCAAGACTTTTGGGAAAATACCTTGTGGACTGATGAGTCAAAAGTTGAACTTTTTGGAAGGCAAATGTCCCGTTACATCTGGCGTAAAAGGAACACAGCATTTCAGAAAAAGAACATCATACCAACAGTAAAATATGGTGGTGGTAGTGTGATGGTCTGGGGTTGTTTTGCTGCTTCAGGACCTGGAAGGCTTGCTGTGATAGATGGAACCATGAATTCTACTGTCTACCAAAAAATCCTGAAGGAGAATGTCCGGACATCTGTTCGTCAACTCAAGCTGAAGCGATCTTGGGTGCTGCAACAGGACAATGACCCAAAACACACCAGCAAATCCACCTCTGAATGGCTGAAGAAAAACAAAATGAAGACTTTGGAGTGGCCTAGTCAAAGTCCTGACCTGAATCCAATTGAGATGCTATGGCATGACCTTAAAAAGGCGGTTCATGCTAGAAAACCCTCAAATAAAGCTGAATTACAACAATTTTGCAAAGATGAGTGGGCCAAAATTCCTCCAGAGCGCTGTAAAAGACTCATTGCAAGTTATCGCAAACGCTTGATTGCAGTTATTGCTGCTAAGGGTGGCCCAACCAGTTATTAGGTTCAGGGGGCAATTACTTTTTCACACAGGGCCATGTAGGTTTGGATTTTTTTTCTCCCTAAATAATAAACACCATCATTTACAAACTGCATTTTGTGTTTACTTGTGTTATATTTGACTAATGGTTAAATGTGTTTGATGATCAGAAACATTTTGTGTGACAAACATGCAAAAGAATAAGAAATCAGGAAGGGGGCAAATAGTTTTTCACACCACTGTATGTAGCCCTGCGGGTGTGCAGGTGCTCAGCATGATGGTGCTGCAGATGGTGTTTGTAATGCAGACTGTTTGGGGGTCTCTTTATCAGGATGGTGTTAGAATTTCCTGTTTGAGTCAGCATAATGCAGCCAGTATGGGAATGCAATTTCAATTATCAAGAATTGATGGAGTAATTGTCTGAAATCTACATTAGCTGTCAAAGAAAGAGGATGACATATGTAAAATGCCCACAAGTACTGTACATATTTTAAATTACTTTGTTTTATCATACAGCATGGACAGAGCGACAATAAAAAACTACAGTGCAAGAGCACCAAAAAATACCAATATCTTTATGACAAAAAAGTTGGTCAAGTTCTTCTCCATCAAAGTACTCACCATATTATGGGGTGCTGAAGAAGGAAGTATAGTACAGCCAGACAAATAAAGGCAATTGCCATGCGGTGTGGGTGCTTATTCTTTCATCAGGTGCTTTACATTTGGCTGGATGCTCCCGCATTGCCAGCCAGGACAAACCATGCAGCACACGCCACTGCAGTTTTTACAATTTTCACATTCATCTTCATATTATCCATGCAAGAATGGATAGTTCCCAGAATATTGTGGAACACCTTGCCATACAGTTAGCTTTAATTAGAATGTAGCTTCTGTGCATGTGTTTTTATATGACCCATTTAATGTCTGAGATAAATGGACTCCCTAAATCAACAAATGCTGGGGCCTGGTTTGTCCTATTTTGCATCAGGTCATTGTGAGTCCCCAGAGTATTGTTATCTGCAATGCATATTTGAAATTGAGAACCATCTCTCCAGGAAAAGTATATTGGCTATGAACTGCCCAGCAATAAATATGATTTATGATAGGATACATACAGATTTCAGTTCACCAAACTTCATTACTTCATTACAACTGTATACTTTTTCTCTGAATCATACAAAAGACCCCAAACAGCCAAACTGGACATTTGCTCAAGGACTGGATTTTTTGGTTTTTATTTTTTATGATATTTTGTTGTTGACAATACCTTTTTATTTTTGGTGTCATGGTGCGTGATAAGTCCTTCCTATTGTGATAGCTTTACTGATGGTTCTGGGATACTCTAACCAATTTTCTACATAATTAATTTCATTATTTCTTTAAACATTGTTCTCCCATTCATCTTTCCACTTCTACTGACCTATTTTGATGTATGTTTTCACCAGTATATAGTATTTGTGATTTGATTATTCGTAGTGGTAGAAAACTGATTATTTTGAATACAATTGTTATTTAAATACATCTAGTGCTTTTCTCCTCTATGTGTTCAATACAATCAACATCTCTATTCTGCAGTGTCTTCTCCAATTGCTTGTCTCTTAGTCTGATATCATTGCAAGCCTAATTTTTCCATTTGTACTACAATCTTCCTACTGATTTCTCCTTATATCCCACTACAAATAATGTGCTGCTGACATGTTTTTCCATGTTAAAAATGTTGGAAATTAAGGCATTTTCTAAAGATAGATAGATAGATAGATAGATAGATAGATAGATAGATAGATAGATAGATAGATAGATAGATAGATAGATAGATAGATAGATAGAACTTTATTTGACCCCAGGGGGACATTTGTTTTGTTTACAGAAGTTCTTTAAATAAATAAATACATAAGTAGGTAGGTAGATAAATAAGTAAATAAATATACACACACACTTTGATCTGAACACAAACTGGAGTTATTATAAAGCAAGAAAAATTCCAAAGAAAGAAAAGTTTGGGCTTGGCTGTCACAGTCACAATGAAGCATTATGCAGACATATTGCTGTTGGTATAGAGCCCAGGTTGAGTTTCTTGACACAATTCTGCTGAATAATATGTTGGCTGAAAGTTCTCAGTGTTAGTGAGTCAGAGAGAGGATGTGTGACATTATTCACGATTGCAATCAGTTTTGATTTAATTCTCTACTCCTCAACTACCTCCCGGGGGTCCAGAGTCAGTCCCATAACTGAATCTGCCCTTTTAATTAGCCTGTTGATTCGGTGGGCCTTTCTTGCAGTGATGTTACCAGCCCAGCACACCACAGCATAGAAATTTACACTGGCCATCACAGAGTTATAGTAAATATGAAGGATTATACTTCCAACATTAAGGGAACACAGTCTCCTAAGGAAAAAGAGCCTGCTCTGCCTTTTCTTATATAGTTCCTCTATGTTCTGAGATCAGTCCAACTTGATATTAATGTGGACCCCCAAGTACCTGTAGAAGTGAACCATCTCCACATCCATTACCCAAATAGTGACCAGACATAGAGGCTATTTGGTGTGGTGAAAGTTAATAACCAGTTCCTTGGTTTTGTTGATGTTAAGATGCAGACAATTCCTTTATCCATACATCCCATACATGCACAATCAACTGAGAATTTCTGCAAGTGACAGTCTGAGGTGTACAGAGTAAAGGAGACTGTTCTTTGTGGTTCTCCAGTGTTGCTCACATTCGTATCAGAAACAAATGTGCTGAGAAATTAAATCATGCATTTATTTCTAGTAGAACTGCAATGTGTTATTCACATGCTCTTCAAATTGCTCATTATGCTGCTTTTATTTAATTCAACATGCTGCTCCAAGAATCATTGCAATAGCTAGAAAGTATGACCTCATAACTCAAGTTCTTATTCTGTTAAGCTTAAGGGCAATTCCAAAATCTTCTTTCTTCCATATAAAACCTTAAATGGCCAAGGCCCTACCTTGCTTATCTGAACATACCAGAGCTCACCGTAAGATTTCAAGATGCTGGTCTACTAAAGATTCTAATAATTAAGATAATAACAGTGGGAGGTCAAGAGTTTACTTATGGCTGTGGAATGATCTGCCTGCTACTATAAGAGGTACCCCTTCAGTCTTAGCTCTTAAATCCAGGCTGAAGACTCACTACTTTAGTCTAGCCCACCCTGACTAGAGCTATCAATTAGTTGTGCATACTGCATCTTTGTTTGTTAGTCATTTGTATAAAAATATAAGTAATGCAATATTTATAAACTGTTACTAACCCTCCTCTGTTCTGTTATTTTTCTCATTGTCCTGCTGTGACATTACTGCCACTGCACTACTTCCAATCTGTTTTCTTTCTCATAGAAAGAGATCTCATTCACTGAGAGCACTGAAATCACCAGATGGAAAGATTGTGTTGTCAAATTAGCACAGACGATGCTGTAGAATGCCCGAGAAGGGTGGATGGCAAATTGGCCAAGGTTTTCAAGACTGTGATTGGGTGTGACTTTGTTAGATAGATAGATAGATAGATAGATAGATAGATAGTGACTTTGTTATAACTGATCACAGACCCACCGGAGGTTTACTTTTTCCAGGGCTGCGGCTGACTAGAGTTTTTATTTTCCTCTCCTCCATTCTCAACTGGCTATAATTCAGCAATTACTTAATTAGTAAACAGATATTACTGGGATCCATTCATGTTAATCTGTTTCAAATGAATTTGTCTTCCTGTCTGTTTAAACAGATATTTATGTGTACTCATTATGTAATAGGTGATTGGAAAACTTTGAATTTGCATTTTATCTTAGGACTTGTTATAGCACTCGGTGCATGCACTCAGTGAAGACTGCCATACATAAATTAACTGAATTGAATGGAATAATATTTTTTCTCCAAAAATTGTCCATATACGTATGTATTATTGAATATGCTAATTCTAGTTTGGGGTCATGAGGATAGAGCCTAACCTGGCAACATGGAATGTGGGGTAGGAACTATGACTGGATGGGGAACCAGTTTGTCACTGGGGGTATTGCAAATATATCTGTAATGAGCCATTTCATAGTTGCAAGTCACACTAACAAGTATACCTTTATGATGTGGAAGAAAACTGTAACATCCAAAAAAACAAAGTTAAAAAATCATAAAGTCATAGGGAGAACTTCTAAAATCCACAGATAGTGCTCAGGTTGGGATTTGAAAACACGGTAGTGGAGCTGTGAGAAAGTAATACCAGCTGCTGTGCCAGTCTCCTTAAAAATGTGACAATTCATTTTCTTTATTACTCTTGAAAGAATTTCTAATGGAGTATTAGGTTGGCATACAGTCATAATTTCTCATGGTAAAATTTAAAATATCAACCAGCATCATTTTACTTTCGTCCTTGGTAATTTGGTCTTTGAACCCGGTAATGCTATTTTTGATATTGTCATTATCTTACCCCTGTGCTTCCATCCATCCATCCATCCATTTTCCAACCCGCTGAATCCAAACACAGGGTCACGGGGGTCTGCTGGAGCCAATCCCAGCCAACACAGGGCACAAGGCAGGAACCAATCCTGGGCTGGGTGCCAACCCACCGCAGGACACACACAAACACACCCACACACCAAGCACACAGTAGGGCCAATTTAGAATCGCCAATCCACCTAACCTGCATATTTTTGGAAGGAAACCGGAGCACCTGGAGGAAACCCACGCAGACACAGGGAGAACATGCAAACTCCATGCAGGAAGGACCCGGGAAGCGAACCCGGGTCTCCTAACTGCGAGGCAGCAGCGCTACCACTGCGCCACCATGCTACCCTTATCATTATTATTTGTATTATTATTGTTCCTGATTTGAAGATGTTTCTACGTGATTCTTCTTGTCAGAGTGTCAGTTGCTATTACTTTATTCTTATTCTTTCTCTCTCAAAAGAGATTTTATACTGCAAAAGCAAATGAGCTAGTATTGGATTTTGATTCTGCATTGTTATGGTGTCTAGTCAAGCTTGTTATAACACTTTTCAAAATCCTACTTCCAGAATTTCAAGGCTCTCAGCTGGAGCGGCCTTAAAGGTCAACATTCAGGTTCCATTAACATTTATTACAGGGAAGGTAATAAAGCATGTGACACATAAAAAAGAAAATTGCTGCCGCTCCTCCTTGTCAACGTCACTTTTTGTTAAAATTTACTACTTAACCTTGTACTTTTTGCACTTCTCTCACTTTCTCTTACTGCATGTGTAGGTCATGGATGCAACTGAATACTTTTTGTATTGAATTTAGAGTTATTTTTATGAACCTTTCTGGGTTTGCAGCCTCTGGGACAACTGCTTTGAAATCTTTTTGTGGTTCACTGGAGGAAACTTTCTTTTGACTGCCTGCTCCTGCTTGATGCCTGATTTGTGTGCATTTGTCTTTGCATTGTGGAGATCAAGGAACTGAGAATATTCTCTTTTCTTATTTCAAAGTGATATACTGGATTGCTGTTGATTCCTTCTAAGCGTGCTTCAACTGGATAATTGATCTGATGTTCACATCCATCTGGCTTGTGGCGCTAAGGCTACCACACCTGTAACACCCACGGTTATATATATGCTGTTCAAAAAAATTATAGGAACACTTTTTAATCAGAGTATAGCATCAAGTCAATGAAACTTCTGGGATATTGATCAGGTCAGTTAAATAGCAGATGGTTGTTAATCAATTTCAGCTGCTTTGGTGTTAATGAAATTAACAACAGGTGCACTAGAGGGGCAACAATAAGATGACCCCCAAAACAGGAATGGTTTAACAGGTGGAAGCCACTGACATTTTTCATTTTTTCTGTCTGTTTTTTCACTAGTTCTTCATTTGGCTACGGTCAAAGTTACTACTGGTAGCATGAGGTGAAACCTTGATCCTACAGAGGTTGCACAAGTAGTCCAACTTCTCCAGGATGGCACATCAATACATGCCATTGCCAGAAGGTTTGCTGTGTCTCTCAGCACAGTCTCAAGGGCATGGAGGAGATTTCAGGAGACCGGCAGTAACTCTAGGAGAGCTGGACAGGGTCGTAGAAGGTCTTTGACCCATCAGCAGGACCGGTATCTGCTCCTTTGGGCAAGGAGGAACAGGATGAACACTACCAGAGCCCTACAACATGACCTCCAGCAGGCCACTTGTGTGAATGTCTCTGACCAAACAATCAGAAACAGACTTCATGAGGGTGGCCTGAGGGCCCAACGTCCTCTAGTGGGCCCTGTGTTCACTACCCTGCACCGCTGAGCTCAATTGGCATTTGCCATAGAATACCAGAATTGGAAGGTTCACCACTGGCGCCCTATGCTTTTCACAGATGAGAGCAGGTTCACCCTGAGCACACATGACACATGTAAAAGGGTCTGGAGAAGCCATGGAGAACGTTATGCTGCCTGTAACATCGTTCAGCATGACCGGTTTAGTGGTGGGTCAGTGATGGTCTGGGGAGGCATATCCATGGAGGGATGCACAGACCTCTACAGGCTAGAGAACAGTACCTTGACTGCCATTAGGTACTGGGTTGAAATCCATGGACCCATTGTCAGACCCTATGCTGGTGCAAAAGGTTCCTCCTGGTGTACGACAATGCAATCCTGTGGCGAGAGTATGGCAGGCAGTTCCTGGAGGATGAAGGAATTGATACCATTGATTGGCCCCCACGTTCGCCTGACCTAAATCCAATTGAACACCTCTGGGACATTATGTTTCGGTCCATCTGACGCTGTCAGGTTGCACCTCAGACTGTCCAGGAGCTTAGTGATGCCCTGGTCCAGATCTAGGAGGAGATCCCACAGGACACCATCTGTCGTCTCATTAGGAGCATGCCTTGACATTCTCAGGCATGTATACAAGCAGGTGAGGGCCATACAAACTACTGAGTACGATTTTGAGTTGCTGCAATGAAATTTTGGCAAAATTTACTAGCCTGACGCTTCATTTTTTCACTTTGATTTTCGGGGTGTCTTTGAATTCATCCCTCAAACGATGTGGCATCCTTTCGTTGCTAACACATTACTCAGTCCATATCAGTATAGATATCCAGCATGACTTTTTTCCCATTGAGATCTGATGTGTTTTCAAATTGTTCAATTTTTTTTGAGCAGTGTACATAAGAGAGAGAAAGAGATACAGTATAATGATATGTTAGAAACTGTGAATTCTGGTAATTATGTTCATGTACATCTTATAATGTCTACTACTTTTGTTTAATGGATCAATCGTCTAGTGACATCATTCTATGCTTCTACTGGATTTTAACTGTGTTACCCGACCCCACCAGTCACACCTTCTCCAATGTGCAGTGCTGCTTAAGTGTCAGGTAAGTATTGGCTTTCTACTATGCTGAAATAGTCTTGTGATAAACTGTGGACTGGAATGACATCACCAGTAGTTTATTGTAAATCTTTAAAGACATCATCCTCCTCAAAAAGAAGATTCTGTACTTTTCACTTTTTTTATTTTCCAGGAATATCTTTAGATTTCCCAAATGTCATCCCTAAATAATACACTATTTCATGGTTTACTCTCTCTTTATCCTTGAGCAAACTTTGTTGGAAATTTCAGGATCAGCTTTGCCTCCCATTTCTCTCCATGGACTTGAAGATATTTAGAAACACCACCTCAAACATTTCTGTGTTTGGAAAGGCAAAAATACCTTGCCTGGGCTCGAAAAAATACTCCATCTTTAACTGTTCTTGCAAGCTGAATTAAGCCATTTTTTCATCCTTTATTCTGCTGCCATGCACTCCTCACTGAACCATTTTCTTTTTTTCATTTTCCAGCATATCATGTTTTTATTTATTTAATGAAATTCAATGAAGCTGTTCAGTGGTACTTGCGTGTCTCTCCCTCTTCTTATGCTCTTTCATCCTCCCATTTTTATCAATATTTAGCTGACTTAAATCAAAGTTTCATGCTATTTCTAGCATTTAGTTCACTGCACACAAGCTTATGTTTTGCCTTTGTTTTTTCTTGCCTTTTCTTTTCTTATATACTGTATCTGGCTCTGAGCTTCACCCTTTAATTTCCAACTTTCAGCTTCAAATATAGTGGCCACTCATAACAGAAGACAGTCTTTAAAGATAAACATTTTTAAAAGTCCTTTGCATTTTCTTCATTACACAGTATTACAGTCAGCCTTATGTCCTCCTTGCTCACATCTTTCAGTTTTGCATACAATATGTAAAACACATGGCCTCTGTGTTTCTAATTTGAATTGCTGGAGGAAGTTCTCTAGCCTTCACTGCACAGCATTTTGGCATGCACTTAACTTCAGATACATTAAAATTATTTTCTTTTTGTTCTTTGCTACTTACTTTTCTTTCATATTCATGACTCTCACTAACATCATTTTTCACACATCTCTGAACACACCTATCTTCCTATTTTAATTTAGCATTACCAGAATTGTGGTTCTATCCTATGATTAGCATGTGTTTAATGTCTTGTTTGCAAAGTTACAACACACAAAATAGCCTTTAGAGAAAACAAAGGAAATACATGTAGGACAATAAGGTCCTTAAATAACAAAGTAAAAACAACATAAAACAAAGCCATCAGGCACAAAAATGCCTCATAGGGTGGCTGGTCCACTTACCCACTGCTGGAACCTTTCCTTCTTCTCACTTCTGAACTTCCTTCTCATAACATTGGTCCAACTGCTGCTTCTCATCTGTAAGCTCCCTTGACCAAGAGAAAGAATTCTTTTAAAGCTATGGCCCATTGAGACTTCAACAGCAGCGGCCCTCTCCATCCTGATCTGTCTTGGCTGCCTTGTTGCCAAACCACTTGGGGTCAGTTGTCCTCTCGTCTTCCTTCAAGCTCGATTCAGCATACCTCAAATCTCTGGAGAGGACCCCACCTTGATTCCATCCAACTCCTCTACACATTCAGTGGGGACAATCTGTCCCTAGAGTGCCAATCCTTCGCGGGACCACTGACCACACTGCCTTTTCTCACTCTGTAGCCGACTGGCTTGTTGTTAGATAGATAGATAGATACTTTAGTAATCCCAAGGGGAAATTCACATACTCCAGCAGCAGCATACTGATAATAACAATATTAAATTAAAGAGTAATAAAAATGCAGGTAAAAACAGACAATAACTTTGAATAATGTTAACGTTTATAACCCCGCCCGGGTGGAATTGAAGAGTCGCATAGTTTGGGGGAGGAACGATCTTCTCAGTCTGTCAGTGGAGCAGGACAGTGACAGCAGTCTGTCGCTGAAGCTGCTCTTCTGTCTGGAGATGAAACTGTTTAGTGGATGCAGTGGATTTTCCATAATTGATAGGAGCCTGCTGAGCACCCATCGCTCTGCCACAGATGTCAAGCTGTCCAGCTCCATGCCAACAATAGAGCCTGCCTTCCTCACCAGTTTGTCCAGGCGTGAGGCATCCTTCTTCTTAATGCTACCTCCCCAGCACACACCCACGTAGAAGAGGGCGCTCGCCACAACCGTCTTGATATAACATCTGCAGCATCTTATTGCAGATGTTGAAGGACGCCAGCCTTCTAAGGAAGTATAACCGGCTCTGTCCTTTCTTACACAGAGCATCAGTATTGGCAGTCCAGTCTAATTTATCATCCAGCTTCACTCCCAGGTATTTATAGGTCTGCACCCTCTGCACACAGTCACCTCTGATGATCACTTTGTCCATGAGGGGTCTGGGCCTCCTAAAAATCCACCACCAGCTGCTTGGTTTTGCTGGTGTTCAGGTGTAGGTGGTTTGAGTTGCACCACTTAACAAAGTCCTTGATTAGGTCCCTATACTCCTCCTCTTGCCCACTCCTGATGCAGCCCACGATAGCAGTGTCATCAGCGAACCTTTGCACGTGGCAGGACTCAGAGTTGTATTGGAAGTCCAATGTATATAGGCTGAACAGGACCGGAGAAAGTACAGTCCCCTGTGGCGCTCCTATGTTGCTGACCACAATGTCAGACGTGCAGTTCCCGAGACACACATACTGAGGTCTGTCTTTAAGATAGTCTACGATCCATGCCACCAGGTATGAATCTACTCCCATCTCTGTCAGCTTGTCCCTAAGGAGCAGAGGTTGGATTGTGTTGAAGGCGCTAGAGAAGTCTAGAAACATAACTCTTACAGCACCACTGCCTCTGTCCAAGTGGAAGAGGGATCGGTGTAGCATATAGATGATGGCATCCTCCGCTCCCACCTTCTCCTGATATGCAAACTGCAGAGGGTCGAGGGCGTGTTGAACCTGTGGCCTCAGGTGGTGAAGCAGCAGCCTCTCCATGGTCTTCATCACATGTGACGTCAGAGCAACAGGCCGGAAGTTATTCAGCTCACTAGGATGTGATACCTTTGGGACTGGGGTGATGCAAGATGTTTTCCAAAGCCTCGGGACTCTCCCCTGTTCCAGGCGCAGGTCGAAGATGCGCTGTAGGGGACCCACCAGCTCCGATGCACAGTCCTTCAGCAGTCGTGGCGATACTCCATCTGGACCCGCTGCTTTGCTGGCACGAAGTCTCCTCAGCTCACCTGCACTGTTGTAATTGTGGGTGGGGATGTCTCTCCTATGCTGGTATCAGCAGAAGGATGTGTGGAGGGTGCAGTACTCCAAGGTGAGAGTGGGTTAGGGTGGTCAAACCTGTTAAAGAAGTTGTTCATTTGGTTTGCTCTCTTCACGTCTCTCTCGATGGTGGCACCCTGCTTCGAGCTGCAGCCAGTGATGATCTTCATCCCATCCCACACTTCCTTCATGCTGTTATTCTGCAACTTCTGCTCCAGCTTTCTCCTGTACTGCTCCTTCGCCGCCCTGAGCTGGACTCCAAGTTCCTTCTGCACGCGCTTCAGCTCATGCTGATCACCGCCTTTAAAAGCCCTTCTCTTGTGGTTCAAAAGGCCCTTGTTGTTGTTCTCGTTCTCTCCACTCTAATATTTCACTCTCCTTGTCTTTTTTTTTTTTTTTAAAAACTTTTTTCCCCCCTCTTGCACTTCCCCACTTAAAATGGGGACATGGAACAGCTGTGGCGATTATCAGCTCCTGCCATGAATTTGGGTCATGGATGATCCTACACCTGTGCACTTAGTGTAGGGCCACCCATTCCCGCATTGCGCTTGGGAACCGGTCTCCCCACGCTACCACACCCCTTCCTACCAAGACACGAGTGCAGCAATTATTTATATAAAAAGATGCCGATCAGCCATGGACCTCACTTTACCACATCAATAAAAGGAAAAAATAAAATTTTACTTATCAAGCCCCTATCCCTGTATTCACTGCACTGTGGTGCAGACAAAGGTCTTATTAATTTGGCTAAATAAAACTAAAATTTGACATCAGCAATGACACACCCATTAGAAAACTGTGTTCAAAGGACAAAAGGTATATGATAAAGATGGAGGTAGCAGCAAATGCCACCGTGGGGTGGCAAGAAAGAAAATGAAAGGGCTCAATAGCAGTAAGTGTTTATTGTTAACAATTATTAAAATGGTAATAAGAACATTGTTGCCATAAATTCTAATAATGAAGAGTATGCTGTGCTATAATAACTCTTTCTGCTAGGGGTGAGCAATACATGCAAATTTCTATTATCATGATATTCTAAAACTTTTACACCATAATGGTATCATGGTATAGACCTAAAAATCAAAAAATGTCTAAAATTAAGTCCTTTCTGACTTAATGTCTATCACAACGATTGCTGAAGTCTTTTTTTTTTTAATATAAGATCAAACACAACATTTGTTTAACTGCAGTTTTGCATAATACAAATAAATCAGGCAGACAGCAAATTTACCAAGTAACAAATACTGTTTTAGAATGAAACCTGTCTGGCAGCAATGTAAAAATCACTTAACTAGAAAATCCACAATGTACCCCCTTGCATATAATATTTTCACACAACTTGGAAGGCAAAGTGCACACGTATCATCAAAGTAAACCAACTGTTTTACAACTGCAAAGCTGCTAGTATATGCAGTTGACGTGGGAAAGAACACAAGATGTTAATGCAGTGTATGGTACAAGTTGCATGTAAGAGAGCAATTTTGTAAAGAGCACAGCACACACCAAATTGATGCCAACTGTGTACTTTATTCTAAAATGTGTGAAAACATTGCAGTACACAGACAGCATACTCAGTGATATATACAAAAAGACGAAGTCAGTGTTCTTTGGTTGTACATGTATCTGCTGTAAAACTGAGCATGTGTTATTTAACACACGTGGCAGCATTTCAACAGTTTTACTCTTATCACCTAATTTGTGGCCAAGTACAGTGGAACCTCGGGTCACGAACGTCTCAGACCACTTACAAAAACGGGTTACGACCAAAAAGTTTGCCTAACTTTTGCATCTGTTCACAACCACACACTCGGGTGACGAACAATGCCTTCCCTTCCGGTTCGTATGCGCCGATTATTTCCGCACGTGTTCAGTCTCTCCCTGTGCAGTGAGTAAGAGAGAGAGCACGAGCGAGCATATACAGTATATATTTACATACAACTTGTACGGTCCAGAATGGATTAATTGTATTTACATACAATCCTATGGGGGGGGAATTACTTTGGGTCACGACCAAATCGTGTTGCGACCAGAGTTTTTGAACGAATTACGGTCGTGACCCGAGGTTCTACTGTACCAGGTTTCATCAGCCCATCCAAGTTTACAAAGAGTGGAAGAATTGCAAATGAAGAGTTTTTTTTTTGGTCACATGCAGCTCACTCCAGGGACAATGTACCACCTCACCTTTGCCCCATTTCACACATCAAACTGATGTTGGCAATGTAATTTGTATTTTAAGCTCTGTGAAAACACTACAATGCAGTTTCAGGTGAGTTTCTATTTTTTTTTGAAGTAAACAAATAATTGGAGTACAGATAGATTTCAGATTAGCATATAATCCTTATTATATATACTTATGAAAAAATAAGCAATTATACCTGATACTTTTGCTTTTGATTATTTTATAGTTGTCTGGAGCAGAGTGAGACAGCAATTGACATTTGGGTAGCAACATACAATACATGCAATTATATGTATGTGATTAAAAACCCGCTGTGCATTCTTTGTTGTCCATCTCTACAGTTGGCATGTACCACCACATGCCACCTTGTGTCACATGGCAATGAAATGGCCACTCCCCACCCCAACACATGCATCTCAAATACTGATTTCCTGGTGTGTTGAACATCATTAAAAATTAATATGAAAATTTGACAAATGTCTATCACTGTCCTATTTGTACTGTGAACAATTAATAAGAGCACTGTAAAAACTGGCTAATTGCTCCCAAACTAACATGATCGGTCTTTCCCTAGTGGTGACTTGAAGGGACTGTCATGCTTAATCCTTGCAGCCATGATCTGAAACAACTACACAGGCAAATAAAGCAAACATAATTAAATGTGAACACCTGCTAAACTAGAACATACCACATGAAGAACAGAGATCAAGATATTCTGGAATTTAACCACATTAATTTGGCATGCACAGCAGCAACTGGCAACAGTTTCACACACTTTGTAGGATTGTCTCCTGAACAAATGTGTAATTCAAACAGACCAGTGGTTTAACAAAATATGCACACACCCACACAAAAAGACTTGATTAGATATTTTATTTTCACACAACTACACTCAAAAGAAGTGTCTGAGTGAGCAAAACACACACAATATCCATAGGATTAATACAAGTGCCATTAAGAAAGTGCAAGACAGCCTTACTTACCTGTGGATACATTGCACATAACTGATGAACCCATAGTAACCAAAGTTACTACATAAATTATATGGATGTTAAGAAAAAATGCTGTACATATTGCACATAAATCTTGCAAATCACAGAAATATATGAGGTAACAGCTTTTCTAATACACAAAATAGAAAGGAGCAGCAGCAAGGCTAAAAAAAAAAAAAATGTTGCATAAAACTAGACACTTCTGAGAGGAGGGTAAAAATTATGGATACACATTTCAAAACTTTCCTGAGGAAACGAGTACCAAAAGTTGTTTCAAATTACTGAAATAATTTTGGGAATTAATTCTTTCAGAAGCTCTTGTATGGCAGGAAATTAATATTGCTATTCTATTTAAGGAGGGCTTTGACAATAGACCATTCTGATCTATTAAATAGTCATACTGTTCTATTAAATGTCCTGGTGCTTGAATGATTCTTCAAATACGTATTAGTACTGTATTAAGTTCACTTCACTGCTTTAGAAACAGTTCCATTAATAAATCTGCATTACTACGCTTATCATACACACCAAAATAAACTATAAAAGTACACAAAACACTGCTAAATACTTTTACCAATACTGATGTGCATTCAATGCAAATGATAGCTATGTAGAAACACATTTACCCATGCGGTCCATGACAATGCCCTAATCACAGGGATAGAGTAAATATAAGGTATACAAAAGGTCACTAGCTCAGTAAGACAAACTTAATACAGCTCTTTTCTTGAATATATAAACATTCTTACCTGCCCTCCTAAACCCTATAGATCCAAATATTTGTTGCAGACATCTACCTTTTGTGTAATTGTCTTTCTAGCATACATAATACACACCATTTTTCAGTTGTAAATGCCTCAAAAATATTTGTCAGCAACAAAGACATTTCATTTTATTGCAACTGTACATAAACAGCACCATGCTACCTGAAAAATAATTCTATAAACATCCATTCATGAGGTTAAAAGTACAATATTTCATGTATAAAACTAAAGTTTAGTCTGCCATGTTAAATTAGATTAAAGTTAGCAAGATACAATCTGAGTTTGATCAAACAAACAAAAAATATTTAAACTCTATGCTCCTGAACAGTCTGTATAGGTAGTGACCATATTTCCTCTTCGCTGTGTGACAGTTCTGCAATGCTGTTTTGCAGATCCTTGGAATTTGTTTTCAGTCCTCACTGTGTGCTTATGGTTATCGCCAAACCTACTAAAAGTAAACATTTTTTCAATATCTTCAAACATATTATCAAACATTCCACCTCCAAAAGAAAATTCCTGAAAATGCTGTTTGTGACGGTTTTGTGCCTCCTGGTGGGCCCTAAAGTGTTTTTCAAAGTGCCTTTTTTGTTGGGATTCTTGATTCTGTCCAAACATATCAAAATCTTTAAACAAATCGTCAAAATTAAAAGTGAATGGTTGATGAAAATGTGGTCCTTTTCCACCTTCTGTACTTGAAAAAGACTGGTGTCCAAACTGATCATACTCTTTTCTTCTTTTCTCATCAGAGAGTGTTTCATATGCTAAAAATAAACAGATAAATGTAAACATAAATATCAATTCAAGATATATTACTAAAATGTATGGAAATTAAGCATTTTGAGAGGCAGAAATAAACACCTTTTATTCCCATTAATACAAAGGAACAATTATACTGTACAAATAATCCTAACAGAAAAGGTGATTTACTATGAGCAATAGAAGTCAAAATTTTGACTGAATTCAAAATGGCAGCTGGAGTTTGTACAAAGATTGCAAACATTCATATAAACACCATTGCAAAAACAGTAAATTCATCTTATTCTACAGATATTATTCAACACAAGCAAACTTTAAAACTATGTTAACGGGTTACAAGTCAGCTGAAAATTTGTATTGATACATGATGCCTTGTTTCTAAACTGTTAACAAAAACGGTATATTCTTAAATAATCAATTCCATATGAAGAAATTCCATGGAACTTTGGTCATGTTGCCTGTGAAGAGAAGACTACATTTTGCCATTATTACAGTACAAATCATCCATTTTCTAAAGAGTTCGGCGTTCATCTGACATTACAGTTAAAGTTATAGATACTCCACACCAAGGAGAACTCATTCAAGGACAACACACCATCTTTTCTACAAATGTTGTGTATAAAGAAATATTCCAATATATCTTTCTAATGTGCCATGCTATGGGATCTTTACTCCCTTTGTTCGTCATCTACACCTTTACACTCCAATATATCTCATACATACATCAATGTATTTCGGGTTACCCAACACCAGGGGTTGGCGAGCGAAGCGAGTTTAATTCTATTTAGGATCACAATATGTCAGTAAATACAGTACAAATAAAATCCTGACTCACCATCCCTATTTTTTTCCTATGGCTGTAGAAACCTATCAATCTAATCTTTCAGACATTTAAAGAAATAACACTTAACTTATGGAAGCAAAGTAGCAAAGGGTTCTAAGATGTGCAAGGGGTACACTACCAGGAGTCTTTCACAATTTATAATGTTGAGGGAAATCTGAGCATTTACATTTTAATAGGAAACAGGTGGTCCAAATGAAAATAGTCGATGCAAAACAAAAGGCTATGGCTCCCTTTAAATTCAAACTGATAAGCAGATTTAGGAAACTGGAGTAATGGATGGATAGCTTCAATAATACATTAATCCTTTCCCAACACATTTTAGACCCAATTTTATTTAGTTTTTGCTCCACTTCAAAATGCAGCTTTTAAAATGGATTATTTGAGTTATTGATGTTTTTATATTGTATGAGCCATGATTTCTTGAGATTTTCAATTTCAAAGCCACACACCACAACAAATCATACCCCCACCCATCATTTAGCATACAGCTATTACCACTGTGTTGTGGCAAGACTGCATATACATGTCTTGCTACCATGTTCATTTTTACCCTTTCATTTTCCTGTACTAAAGTAAACACATTGTAAACTTACACTCAAATTATTTCTATTAAATCCTGATGTATTATTTATACAAAAATGAATTTTAATACAATGAGACTAAAATAATTTAAAAATTGTTAACTGAATTTTGGTAAAAACACTGCTAACGGGTACAATCATGCCAATAAATATTTTTAAAGGGGCAAATTTTCACTATGCCAAAACACTATGGCATTTGAACATGTGTTGTCATTTGAATGTTTTTTTTCTGATCTTGCCTGTACTCCATGGCATAGTGTTTTCAAATAGTGACATTTCATGTATGAATGCGTGTGTGCGCGCGCATCTGTGCAACAGAGGCGAAGACAAATTTGATCTCAATCAAATGGTTACTGGAATATAAAATCTTTTGCAAAGGTATAATGAAACAAGTGTGCTTTTATTCAGGAACTAGTCATTTAGCCCGTTACAATAACGGGCGCTAGAACAGTAGTGCATAAACATTAGTAGGAACAGTCTATATTAAATGGAAAGGGACTTTGACCTCATTCTTTTTGTTGGTCGTATTTTTCTTTTTCAGCCTTTCTTTTGTTGATGTTTACTTGCTGAGCTGACCGTTCTTTGTGGGCTGCCGCCGTGTATTGTGTGTCTTTAATTTTCTGTGACAGTAATACTGTCTTGTACGGCTCTATTCAATAAGGGCGCGCACAAAAAGGCGAGCTTCAAAAGGGCGACCTCAATTGAGTGCGGCGAATAAAGGAGTTCGTAGATAATTTAGTTCAAATGGCTCTGGAATATGTGAAGAGTAACAAAAGTGCAGATCTTTATTTACGTGCACCTTTATTCGCTGCACCCAATTGAGGTCGCCCTTTTGAGGCTCACCTTTTTGTGTGCGCCCTTATTGAAGGATACCGTCTTGTACGTCCGTAATATACCTTTAATTTTCTCTGGCGGTAATGCAGGTGTGCGCGTCGGTAATATGCCTTTAATCTCCTCTGACAGTAATACTGGCTTGTATGTGGCTGTAATATGCGTCACTGTATTGTGTACCTTTAATTTCCTCTCGCAGTAATACTGGGTTGTATTTCCGTAAAACGCCTCTAACTTTCTCCGACAGTAATATCGTGCGTCGCACCATGCCCCGCGCATGTGCACTTCACCAGAAGACACCCACACACGGACACCTGGATGCACATAGGGATTTTATATATACAGATGAAACTGAATAACAAAAAATTCAAGTGACAACAATACCCAGAAGGAATGATTCACCAGCTTGTGTATGTCTGCTTATATTCCTTGAACAATGTCTTTTACAGGTAGCAAAACTTTACACTGGCTGTTACAGACTGAAATCAAAAGCTTCTTCTTTATGGACGCATACACCATCAACATGACACTGCCAGATCTAAACACTGGCATGGTGAATTGCTTGCGTACTAAAGTGACTACAGCTGCAGGTGAAAGTCCCATTTTACTTTATGATGCCAAGCACAGTTGTATTGACTAGTGCAGTAGTCTATATTAGCCAGTGAATCGCAGTGAAGAAGCTGTCTGTTGTTACATTCCTGCCTTTGTCCAGTCTGATAGCGGTCACGGGACATCGTATCTTTGATTGCCGGTACAACAAACAGTTCTGAGCAGGTACCAGCCACAGCACCCACTGTGGTCATCGCTGCTCTCGTGAAAAGAATGGAGATAAATGCCATCAACTAAGAGAGGGAGAGGCAAGTTTTTTGTACAACGTGAACATCACTGAGAGAATAAAACCGAGAATCTTTGGTTTAAAGGCAGTGGGGTTCTTATCTCTGCACTATTCAAGAACACATATAAACTCCCTGTTGATTGACATTTGAGCTTGGGTTTTTAACTCAACAGCAACATGTAAATCAAATGCTTTTTTTCCCTCTTTGGTTATATTCTTGAATAAAACTGCACATGTTAATTTGATATTTGGATTAAAGTCTTCACACATTACACACCTCACATCATTATTAGTATAACATGGAAAAAGATTCTGCTTTAGGTATTCAGCATTCAGCATTTCTTGCCTCACATTTCTTTTCATGCTACACTTACCTAGGTCTTTGTAGACAAGGAACATGTATGAAATGCATGTATTCCAAATAACAATATACAATACTATTTACTCTATACAACTCCAGGCACCTCACACGCAGATAAGGAGCCTTGGCTTGAGCTGGGAGAAACTTTTGCCCTAATTGAGCTCTGTCAAGGTGGGGTCGGGGGGTTGGGACAGCAGGCTGCTTGTGCTGATTGACACAATTACAAAACAAAAGACGCTGATGGAGAGGTGTGAAGGGATTTAAGGTGGGCTGGGATTACAAGTTTTTTTGTAGAGAGACAGGAACGTTATTCAAACACTGCAAACAAACATTTGTCTCTTTTTCAAAAGTTTAAACTGTGCTCAATGACAAGACAGAGATGACAGTTCAAAATTAAAAGAATGCAAACATTCTTCCTCTTCAAAGGAGCAAAAAAATCAATAGGGCTGTTTGGCTTGTAAGTATGCGAAGCACCGCGGCACAAAGCTGTTGAAGGCGGCAGCTCACACCCCCTCCGTCAGGAGCAGAGAGAGAGTGAGAGTGAGAGAGAGAGAGACAGATAAAAAAAATCAATACGTGCCCTTTGAGCTTTTAAGTATGCGAAGCACTGTGCAGCATAGTTAAAAGCTGCACACAGAAGGTAGCAACGTGAAGATAATCTAAAAAATAAAAAAAAGGTCAAAACAAATAAAGTCATAAGTGCCTGTGGTAGGTTTAAAACATTTTTTTTTTTTTATTATTCATTGACTAATCTAATGAATAACTTGTAGCATCTACAGAGTCATCTGTTACTTTACATGCAAGGCTGATGGGATTAACTGCATATTATGGGATGTAGATGGAGGAATTAAACAAACACATGTAACAAGCCATCCTGTGGTTCAGAGTCCTTTTAACAGAATAAAGCGGCAGAACATATAACAAACTTGTTATTCAACAATTAATAATTTTGGATTAGTCCATTAAAAAATCTAACAAATACCAAAAACATTATTTCATGGATTAAACATTAAAAAAATATCAGATTATCAACAGTGTATTGTGTAATAAAGTGCGAAATGAAATGCAAACTCAAAATCTTTCAAATTCAAAATAATTCCAGTTAACAAACGTTTGATGGCAAAAGTAGTGCTCTTTGAATCGGATATTACAGATCATATTTGCTTAGTGGTATAACAGGTGCAAAAATGCAAGTTTGTTTTGAATCAAAATGCAAGTTTGTTTGAATCAGATTTCAAAAACACACAAATATATAATCTGTTTAACAATCCACCATTAGTGCAAAGATCAGTATAAGTAACACCTGAACACAATTAACCAATTCAAGTAAAACTTCAGATTAAGTAACAAAAATTTGGGAAAAAACTATCAAAGTGAGAATAAACATGCATTTCTTTTAGATTTTTAGCAGGCCAAGAAAAATACAGGAGCGGCATATGCACAGGATTGTGAAAATGGTTACAGTCAACCCACAGATCACCTCCAAAGACCTGCAAGAAAATCTTGCTGCAGATGGTGTATCTGTACATTGTTCTACAATTCAGCACAATTTGCACAAAGAACATCTATATGGCAGGGTGATGAGAAAGAAGCCCTTTCTGCACTCACGCCACAAACAGAGTCACTTGTTGTATGCAAATGCTCATTTAGACAAGCCAGATTCAAGTGCTTTGGACTGATGAGACAAAAATTGAGTTATTTGGTCATAACAAAAAGCGCTTTGCATGGTGGAAGAAGAACACCGCATTCCAAGAAAAACACCTGCTACCTACTGTCAAATTTGGTGGAGGTTCCATCATACTGTGGGGCTGTGTGGCTAGTTCAGGGACTGGGGCCCTTGTTAAAGTCGAGGGTCGGGTGAATTCAACCCAATATCAACAAATTCTTCAGGTTAATGTTCAAGCATCAGTCACAAAGTTGAAGTTACAAAGGGGTTGGATATTCCAACAGGACAATGTCCCATAACACAGTTTGAAATCTACAAAGGTCTTCATGCAGAGGGAGAAGTACAATGTTCTGGTATGGCCGTCACAGTCCCCTGACTTGAATATCATTGAAAATCTATGGGATGATTTGAAGCAGGCTGTCCATGCTCGGCAGCCATCAATTTTAACTTAAACTGGAGAGATTTTTGTATGGAAGAATGGTCAAAAATACCTCCATCCAGAATCCAGACACTCAAAGGCTATAGGAGGCGTCTAGAGGCTGTTATATTTGCAAAAGGAGGCTCAGCTATGTATTGATGTAATATCTCTGTTGGGGGTGCCTAAATTTACGAACATGTCTAATTTTGTTATGATGCATATTGCATATTTTCTGTTAATCAAATAAACAATGTCACTGCAGAAATACTACTGTTTCCATAAGGCATGTCATATATTAAAAGGAAGTTGCTAATTTGAAAGCTCAGCCAATGATAAAGAAAAATCCAAAGAATTAAGAGAGATTCCCAAACTTTTTCATATGACTGTACTACTGCTCTCTTTGTTTTATTTACCCTACTTTTTAAGATTCACAGAGAGCACTCAGATTTCTCTTCTTTCCTTAACTCACAGGAGAAGGCTTACGTATGTTCCCAATAGCTGAAACACAATTTGGGGACACTAAATAGTATAATGCATACATGCGATCCAGGGGTGTTCTAGACCTGTCTAACATCTCCGGTTTGTCATGCCATTAAATAATTGGAAAAAGGATTAAATGACGCTGAACTTGCCACAAGTGAAAGCCCACATACAGGCAGTAACACTGCCAGGAGGCACCAAGCTCATGACACTTTGGAAATTTGAAAACATCCTGAAAGATTGTCATGGAGCTGTGTAATTTGTCATCCTTTGCAAATACTAGTAAATATAATCAGACAACCTCAGGGACACAAGACTCAAACATTAACTTCAAATCATCTAACATGTGTCCGGGTGTCTTTTTTAAACATTAGAAAAATTAAAACTCAAAAACCACATTTCTTAAAAAAAAAAAAACAACAAAAAAAACAAAAAACGCTGTAACACCATTCAGCAAGTGCCATTAAAAGATACAGCAGATTCCATCACTTAAAGCTTAGCTCTTTGCTTTTTATGAAAAAAATAAATCTATAAATTTCCAATCAGCTATGGGCCTTTAGAAAAAATAAAAATAAAAAATAAATTTTTTGTAGGATTTCAATGATGCAAATGTTTAGGTTGAGCTTTGTTGCCAATTGCGGAGTACATTACAAGCTTGCCTGAAACATTCAAATAACAAAAAAGTATTTTATAACCAGTATCAGACCTCAGTGCACAGCCAGGCCACAGTACCACTGATGCGTGCAAGCACACGCACGCACGCACACCACACCACACACACACACACACCGCACCTCTCTAACTACATATTAACAAAATCCTACACATACCTGTCCAACTAACAAATTCCTAACACAAGAAATTGTATAAGGTGAAATAAAGAACAAAACAAAACAGGAAAAACAAATATGCTAAGGTGCCAGAGGCAGATGTTCTATTCAGTCACACTAACATACATTTTAAAAATGTGGTTGAGGAAACACTAAAAAATTTGTTAGATTTCAAAATATATTTCACATACCTTCTGCAATTTCCCGGAACTTGGCTTCTGCATCAGGACTCTTATTTTTGTCAGGGTGATACTTCATTGCAAGTTTATGAAAGGCCTTCTTAATCTGACGCTCAGATGCATTTTTTGGTACACCCAGAATTTCATAATAGTCCTTCTTTGCCAATATCAACTCCGAAATCAATAAAACACATACTGCAAACATGAACACAGACTGTGCAGTTGCCATAATTATTGACTCTGAAAACAAAAAAGTGCATTTTCATAATTATAAAACAAAACACAAATAGGTACACACAACTTAAAAAACAAAACAAAAACTTTAATTTCCATAATATGACCAATCTGAATCCAAGCATCTTTGAATTTGCATGCGAGTTACACACCAACTATAGCCATAGCAACTTCCACGATCAGTCCAAGGCAAACTACTTCAAAGTTAACCCTTTATAATATCCACTAGAAATTCACTGTAATTTTTAAAAAACAATTACATAAAATTTGAAAACACAAACCGTGCAAGATTAGTGCTGAAGAATCACCTTAATCTGTTCGTTTCATAAGAACGGTAGTATTCTGCGCTCTCTTTTAGGCTGGAGACATTCAATGATAAAACAAACTAAATAACCCTCACCTGTATTGGGTTTGACAATATAAACTGACAAAATCGGTGATAAAAAAAGAAAGGTCAAAATAATAGGTGCTCAACAGTAGGTAATAAAATAACATCGTTTAGACTCCCCCAAATGTCACTTTGACATTTAATTAAAATATTACTACAATTAGGAAATTACCATACCACACTGTTTGTGGATATACAAAAAACTTCAGAACTTGAAAAACACAATTACGTCATATCATACGTATTTTTTTTCAAATCAGCTGAAAAAAATCGACACCTATATTACACGTGAATTTACAAAGCATACCAAACATCACAATATTTTATCCGTCAAAATGAATTAACCTGTAACATTTAATGTTAGTCGCAACCGACAAACATTAAATTTACTAAAATGTGCACAATTTGGACACTAAATATTCAACTCTCATTAACTTCCGGCTTTAACCAGAGATCTTGTGTTGCGGTATCTGCTTTATGGAATGCAGATACGTAGTAGTAAATTCGATGCACTTTCTGCACGTCATGAGATGTATAGTGATCCCAAGAAATGTCAACTGCGAGACGAGCCCTAATCAGAATAAAAATAACGGGGTACCTTTGGCAGCAATCAGAAAGCGGGCTAAACATACACAATGTGGTGAAATTCATAATTAGAACTATAATTAAAAATAATTCACTCACGTAATGTTTAATATTTAAAAAACATCAACTCGCCATTCTATATTTTAAAATAACTAGGATGGGCATTTGAGAAGAGGAAACCCAAATAAGGCTCGCATCACGTATTTGAACATGAATTAAAAACATAACACACTATTTAAATCCAGTGGATAAACCCAACATACAATAAAAATTGAAGCTTTATATTACGCACAAGGATAACTGAATAATTTTATTCAATTTCAGTTTTCAACAAAACTGCTTCTTACTTCAGAAATAAAAGGTTCGGAAAGCAACCATCGACACTATAAAGCAAGATGCGTACTGACAAAACAAAAACCACTTCTCATTATTTAATTAATGACAAAATAAAACCAAAAGCACACTAACCTGACCAGCACCACTACCGCCTCGGCTACCGAGTTTTCAGTGACGCAGCACTCCCACTGACATTCAACTTTGAGACAAAACATTCCAGAACCGAAACAACACGAAGCGTTACCTCATTGGCTCACTTTCTAACCACGTGATCAAAAAAGCTGGTGCACGTGGAACGCTCCACTTTCAGAGGCGCCAATACTATGTGACGCGAAACCCGGAAGTAATAATTATACGTACAGGAAGCTGGAGAGGGGAAAGTGTTGTCTATTTGATTAGGTCTATAATGTATTACTTATTTTGCAGGGTTATCAAAAATGCCTCGATATTGTGCTGCTGATTGTTGTCAGAATCGCGGAGGTGTTTCTTCGAAAGATAATAGAAAAATTAGTTTCTATCCGTAAGTTTTAATTTGATATTTTAGACTGAACAACGTGCACTAACAGGATAATATCGTGGTGCACCTTAAATATAAGTAGTGTCATCTTCCATTTCTTTTACGTTTGTACTTACTGTAGACCCATTTTCTTTTAAATGATACAATAGATTACTAAATCACTACTATATTAAGCTTTTGCTTTTGTAAACGTATTTATATAACGTGATATGTTGAATACATCCTTAAAAGTTGTTTTTAATTCTTGAGTTATATGTATTAAAATTTTGTGTTACTCAGGAGATTCGGTTAATAAAATCAATACAGTGAGCATGTGTTTTATGTCGATAACTGTATGATTCATTCTTTGCAGTAGAGCTAATGTATTATTTAATTTCTCTAATGACTTGTGTGTGTGTTTGAGTTTTTGTGTGTATATATATATATATATATATATATATATCCTGATAGTTTAATGGGATTTTTTTTCTATCAAGTGTAGTAGATTCTTAATTTTAATGGCCATTGCATCCCAGTATATTTTTTTTCCATTGACCTGATTACAGGAAAATATATGAAATGTAGTCATTGTTAACAGTTAAAAATAATAATTTTAAGCAATATGCAATGAACCATACTTACATTCACGATTATTTTTTTATTTTTAATAGAGCAGTGCCCCAATTCAGCTGTCAGGAATGTATAATACTTGTATTTATTAAATAATTATTTTTGCCGTGCCATCTATCTACTGTATAGTAAAATGCTACAGTGTGTGTCTGGGCCCTCCAAGAAATTTGATTGGTCAGTTTAGCTTTGGTTATTCAGTCATTGCGCTTGTGCTTGGGCCAGTGAGTCTGAAACAATCCAGGATACAGAGAAAATCCTTAGAATGAATGCTGGCACATGTATTGCAAGACATATCAAATATTTTTAAATTTATTCTATTACCTGCCTTCAATGGGTTGCTGTTTTCTTGTATTGCGTATTAGCCTTATTTGTTGTAAAATATTTCTTTGGTTTACTTTTTTTAAATAGTATTTCAGTACAGAAAGGAATTATGTCCCAATGTACAGAGTTATAGCATTGTTGTTTATGTGGTGTTTTTAAACATCTGGAGCACAATCAAGTTAAGTTGACTAGTTAAACACTGAGTCAGAACCTTTTGAGGTTTAAAATGTCCAAGTTACTGTGCAGACATGGTTGCTGGACAGAGTTGGGTCTTTTCACACAATACAGCTACTTCTATACTAGGAGAAACACTCAGGCAACCAATAATCATGCAACCAAAAATCAAACAAAGCTGCTAGACCCTGTTTGTTGGCCATTGTTACAGAAGGAGAGCTTTTGGAGGAAAAAAAAATCTTACTTTTGTGAAATTTATTATACTAGCCAACCCGCGGCGTATGCGCCGCATAATTATGTATTGATGGGTGAACACTTCCTGAAAGACACAGTTGTCCAAATGGGGTGGGTTTGAGGATACGGCTGTAGGTGAATGAAAAGATGGAACTCTGGAGAGGGCAACATACAATTGTCCGTGACTCAAAACTGGAGGACTGCCGTCAGAGCGAGGGACGGGGCTGGACGGTGCTCGGGCGAGGAGGGCGGAACGGGGGGAGAGGGGAAGGATGCCCATTCCGGCCCCCCCACCATTCTAGTCTGCTGATTTCTTAGTTATCTCTTAGTCATTGTTCAGTACACACTGCCTGCTCATGTGCCCGCCCCCAACTCCTCACCTGAGTCACTTTCGTCTGTGTACAGTTCACATGCACCTGTGAGTCACGTTGACTGTTCATTTTCCAAACACCGCCTCAGTCGCTTTCGTCTCTGCTACAGTCCACATGCACCTCTGAGCCACATTGACTTATCATTGTTCTTTGCGGTTCCGGCTGCTTTTCTATATATAATCCACCAAGTCACCCGACCATGGTAGTAGCGATGGGGGTGTGTGTACAAAGGTCAGGGACTTAATCAGTGCGAGCGTATGACCCGCATTTACTGGGAATACCTCGTTCGTGGGGAACAATTGCAAGCCCCGGTCTCCATCACGAATGGGGTTCAACGGCTTACCCATGCCTCTCGGCGCCAGGTAGACACACGTTGATCCATTCAGTGTAGCGCGCGTGCAGCACCGGACATCTAAGGGCATCACAGACCTGTTATTGCTCAATCTCACGTGGCTGAAAGCCACTTGTCCCTCTAAGAAGTTGGACGCCGACCGCTCTTTTGTCGCGTAACTATTTAGCAGGAGGGAGTCGCGTTCGTTATCGGAATTAACCAGACAAATCGCTCCACCAACTAAGAACAGCCATGCACCACCACCAACAGAATCGAGAAAGAGCTATCAATCTGTCAATCCTCTCTGTGTCTGGGCCAGGTGAGGTTTCCCATGTTGAGTCAAATTAAGCGAAAGGCTCCACACCTGGTGGTGCCCTTCTGTCAATTCCTTTAAGTTTCAGCTTTGCAACCATACTCCCCACGGAACCCAAAGAGTTTGGATACCCGGTTGGCTGCCCGGCAGGTCATGGGAATAACGCTGCCGGATCGCCATATGGCATCATTTATAGTCGGAACTACGACGGTATGTGATCGTCTTCGAACCTCTGACTTTTGTTCTTGATTAATGAAAACATTCTTGGCAAATGCTTTTGCTCTCGCTTGAATTGTTAGTGGGTGGGGCTCTGTGAGTTTGCGGGCGTGGCTCTGTCGTGCGTGTGCCATGGTCGGCTGCTTAGTAATTGTTGGTGGGCGGGGCTCTGTCTTGCGTGCGTCTTGCATGCCATGGACTTAGTGAATTCTTAGAGTTGGTGAGTGTGGCTCTGTGAGTCGTATCCCATGGTCTTAGAGTTGGTGGGCGGGGTGCTGGTAACAGTCAGGCGGGCGGGCGGGCAGGCGTTCTTGTCCCATGCTCTTATAGTTGGTGGGCGGGTCTCTGTGAGTTGGCGGGCGTGGCTATGTCGTGCGTATCCCATGGTTGTCTTGCATGCCCTGTCGGCTGCTTAGTGAATTATATATATAGATAGATGTATTATAGCCTAACATTAACTGCAGCACTGCTGATGATCTTTTGCATTTTGACACAGTGTAATATTTTTGGATGACAATGTTGCACAACACTCGTCATTTTTTGACATCAGTCAGAAAGGTTAAGTAAAAATGATTATGCAACTTGTTTCTTGTTTCTAAGTCCATATCTCCCATTGTATCTTCCACAACTGCTAGAATTTATGAAAAGGGCACATAGAGTTGTAAACTTTTCCATAACAAGGTAGCATGTTTTTGGCACATTGTACACATGCATTTGACTACCTTTTGATTTTTTTTCTTTCTTTTGGCCATAAACAGAAAATGTTCCAAATAATATTTGTGCACTGGCTGCTTGTAAAGCAGAAACTTTGAGCCTGGTGAGTTCATGAGCATACACCACTCAGCCATGAATGTTTTATTTTTTATTTAATTGGGGTGACAAATTCCACTATATTCAGATATGTGATATTACACAGAGGCTTCTCTGCATGAAGTTCTCTTTCTTTCGTGTTTATGTACTATTTAGTGTAGCACAATTCAGCACAAAGAGCAAGTAAAGGTGTTTGACCCACAGTTTCACTTTTCAAATTTTTTAACCTGCATTTTCTATTCTAGGGTTGCAGAGAGCTGGAATCATATTATATACAAACAGGAATCAAGTTTGGTTGCATCTCCAGCATATCGTAGGTCTCACACATGTCAATTGCTCATACCAATTTAGGGTCACTAAATTTCACTTTTGAAGATGAAGAGAAACTGAAGTCCCCAAGGAAATCCCACACACAAACATAGGGCTAGGATGTCTTCATAAGTCCCACAGTGATACTAGGCATCGTGCCACATTGATTTGCACTTCGGTTTAATCCACAGAATCAAAATCTCCTCCTTTTAGTCACCTCTGCGAAGTCCTGCATGCTGTAGAAGCAATATGCTAGTTGTTCAGCTACAACTTGTAATGTTTCAAAGGATGAAACTAAGACTTCCTTCCATTGCAGTGACTGAACAGCTGTTTCAACCAAAACCAGTGTATTTACCAGTTATTGCAGAATTTCATTTTCCCAGTAAAATATTTTGCATATTTTCTAATCTTAATAATATTGTACAGGTGTGGGCAAAAGTAGGTTTATAGTTGTTTGTCTGGAAAAAGACATAAAGGCTGTGGTTAATACAATGTGCTTATTAACTTTATTAACTCAAAAGACTGTCACAATGGCACAGTGTCATTGGTTAAATTACAGCCATCATTATCTAAAACATAAATTATAAGAGGATATGAAATAATAACAATAAGAGGAAGAAACAGACAAATAAGAAAAATTAATAATACAATAATTAATGAATACTAGTAATACACAAGTAAACCTACTTTTGCCCACCCCTGTATACTCTTAAATGTGTTTGCAGAAGTTAAATAGCAGAACATTTTATACTTAATCCTTCATTATAACAAAGTATATTGCTCTAGCCATTGTCTTTTTGTTATTAATTTGTAAGATTTTTTTTATACTTAATGAAAAGAAATTTTATTAACATGCTGATGTCATGCATAACAGCATACCAGGATTATTTTTCAATGTAGATATAAAGTAAAAGTACACTGTAGCATACTTTAAGGCCTTAGAAAACAGAGGCTGGATATATAACTTAAACTTTTCTCCTATTTTCTCTTATCTTTTATAGTGATTAGCCATTATTAAGATTTGCCGTTTACCCAAGTGCAAATAAAAAGTGGTCTTAGTATGTGAATAAGAGCAACTTACCAGAAAGTTGTGGACATACAAGAAGAAATTATTTTATTAAGATTGCTGGAGTACTGATGAGAATTGCTAGTATGTTAAATGGCAAACAAGGGCTTTATTCCACAGAATTTTCTAAATTTTCCAATAAATGGCAGTTTGGTTAAATTGTAAATTATGTATGCTAGTAAACTGCAGCAAATCATCACATTTGATTTATAGAATGTTTTAAATTTCTGTTTTTATAGATGTATTTTGTATTTATGATATTTGAAATAGTTTGTTCCCTTTTAATTTGTTCCCTTTTAAACCAAGTACTTCTGTATAACAATTTATTGTTTGAAGTTTTACTAGCTATTCATTTTATTCTGCAAGTTTAGTATATACTGTATATACTGTTCTTCTAAAGAAATACATCTTTGCTCTCTGTGTTTTTTTTTCTTTTATATTAAGCCTGTGGTGTTTTAATCAGTACTTACTGATTTTGTTCACTTTTATGAAAAATAACTGATAGGATGGCTATACCTGTGCAAACAAAATGTTTCCATGGAATAATGCGTTTTTCAGGCTGTGGCAGATGCCCTCACAGAAGGTGGTGGAGGCTTTAAGTTTTGTTTGGAAGAGCTTATTTACAACTATTTGAAACAAGACTTATATTTATTTAGAATTCTTTGTTAGAAGTTAGAACATTGCTTTATTTCTTATTTTAATAGTCTATGAAATATTCTTTTTTTAATCAAATTCAGGTTATTTCTGCAGAAAACATCAGTTATGGCAATAAATATGCAGTATGTATGTGCATTTTACAATGTGCATTGTCAGATTTTCATGAATGTTAATATAATATAAGGCATATATTCATTTTTCAGTCTTTTTTTTTCTTAATCATAATGTTCATTCTTGCTGTCATTGTGTGATATTTATTCTATTAATTTGTTAGTATCCTTTTGACTAGGAAGGTTTTTAGTATATTTTATCATAAAAATATATACAAAGCAGTAGATCAATTTTCCTGATCCAATTTATCCACTACAGATCTGCATGGAGAAAGAGTATAGCCTAACTGAGTCTGGCACAAAGAAGAAAGGATATGGCACTTGTCTAGATAGTTCTCAATCACAGAGCATACTCAGTAACTTATTTTTTGTTATGCTTTGTATTTTAAGAAAATGCACACCTTTCACACCAAAGATGCCCCTTTTGAGAAAGTTCTATACTATGCCACAGTGTCTCTTTTAAAACTGTTGAATCCATATGTCGTGATAAGTGCTTATGTGTAAATATTGTAATCAT
Organism: Erpetoichthys calabaricus; assembly: GCF_900747795.2. Taxonomy (NCBI): domain Eukaryota; kingdom Metazoa; phylum Chordata; class Cladistia; order Polypteriformes; family Polypteridae; genus Erpetoichthys; species Erpetoichthys calabaricus. The sequence goes on along the minus strand of NC_041394.2, from coordinate 205,033,906 downwards.
TATTGAATATATGCAAGTCAAAGAATTTTTTAACAATTATTTTTTTATATATATATATCAAGGTTTCCACTTCAGGATAAAGAACGCTTAAAGAATTGGGTAATGAACATGAAACGAGAAAACTGGGTGCCAAGTAAACATCAGTATTTGTGTAGCGATCATTTTACAGCAGACAGTTTTGACATCCGCTGGGGTATACGTTATCTCAAACATACTGCTGTTCCTACAATATTCACCTTCTCTCATGACCATCATGAAACTCAAGCAATGCAGGTAATCACATACAGTTTCTAAAAAATATAATTAAACTTTTTTATACCATAATTAATACATGATTACAGGTTACATTGTTATTGAGAAAATCATAGTGTTTATGTTTCCAAGTTTTTTTGTCTTTTCTGGCACCAAATTCAGAGCTGAGTATGATCAACAGATTTGAAAACAATGAAGTTATCTTAGGTATACTTCGAGTATTAATATGCATTCATTATCCAACAAGTATTATATTAGAGTCTGTACTATAGTATCTTTCATAGATTTTAGGATAATGAAACAGATTATTTCTCTATGCTGAAAAATCAGATTTGAAAGTGCTAAATTTGAGAAAAAAAATATACAGAATGTTAATATATTTTGAATGTTCCTGCTTATACATCTTCCCATTTTCAGATGAGCATTAATAGAACAACAATTTAAACAAAAATTAACAAAGCGCTTATCATGCAGTTGCACAGCCCTTGTACATGATATGTTGTTTTGAGATGCTCCACTGCAGTCACTTTTAATTATTGTTTGTTTCTGACTTAAGTTACCTGTTCAGCAAGTTAAAATGCGCCATTATTTCAGTTTAACTCAAGAGTGTAACTTGGCTACTGTAAGACTACTGGTTTGTTACCTTGATGAACTACTTTGCTTCTTTGACAATGTTTTTATGCACTTCTGAAGTCATGACACGGTAATAAACGGTTGATGAGTAAGTTTCACAGGCAGCCATGCTTGTTCAAGCCACAACAATACAGAGCCTCATGTCTCTTTACTGTGAGTTGGAGCAAGTGGTTGAGAAATACGTTGTTGGACTAAAATAATTAGAATCTTTAGTAGCCCCATTTTCAGTTGTTGCTTAATTGTGGTTTATTGTTTTAAAAGCACACCATGTCAAAATAACAGCCAGGGAGAATATGTATCATGCTCCATCTAGATTAAAAAAAACTGCATGTTGGACAAGGTAACTAAAAAGAGCATTGTTCAAATTGAAAAGGCTTTCAAAATTCCTCATTTTAAGCCCATTAAAATATCAAAACAAGAAAAGGGATAAATGATCATTATGTTGTGTTGTCATTTTCGAGAGAGAACCAATTGCCATTTTTCTTGCTGTAAAGAATGGTTAAAAGGTTTACTTTACAATAATCATAAGTCATTTACCTTTAAGCTGACATTCATAACAAGCATAAAAGTGACAAGTGACCTAAAGATTAATATATAAAAATTGTGGTCAAATATCTTAGATTTTTAGGTAAAGTGGAGTTTGTATGAGGATTAGAAATACTCATTAATTCCTTTCTATTTAGATTACATATTGACAACTCCTCTGTTGTCAATACAGAATATCCTATAATTCTTGCAATATGGTTTTTGTAACACATTTTGCTATTTTATTTATTTGATTTTGGCTGGAACAATGATTGCTGGTGTCAGAATTAAATTAACTTTCATTGTGCAAAAGTGTTTTATTAAGTATTATACTGGGTTGTCACAACGGCTTACTTTATCATTTAATCTTGTAAACTTAATTCACAGGAAGAATGGTCAAATCGTCATGCAAGAAAGAAAAAGTCATTCCGCAAAGGCAAGAAAATGGATCATAAAGAGGCAGATATGTATGTCAAACATTCTCCACCCCTGAAGAAAAAATCAGTACTTCTAAAATTGGAAGATAGAAGAGAAGTAACAGCGAGTTTAGAATGTATAGTAAATGAAAAAACACTTGTAGAGGGTGAAGAAAATACAATAGAAAATATGACCCTTGAAAAATTATTTAAACAACAAGAAATGTTTCTTCAGATGCAGGACCCATGCATTTCAGAGTTTGTGACAGAAGAACCAAGTAACCAGCTGAAATCTGTTTCACTGGAATTCAGCTCTGAATCAGATTCTGCTAAAGAGCATGATTTATTAAATGTGACAGCTCAGTTTATTTGTGAAAATTCTGAAAAAAATAGCACTCAGGCTAAACAGGAGAATTTGGTTAGAGATAATAATTCATTTATTATTATTCCTGTACATGAGGAACAGGACTTAAAAAAAACAGTTGTGGACATGGAAACAAAAATATACAGTTATGCAAGTTACATCTTGCATTCTGAGCATTCATATTGCAGACAGGACACTGATCGGGATCATCTTTGGAATAAAATTGCCAGTCTTCATGCAAAGATAACACAGCTGGAAAAAAAAGAAGAAGTGACATTAGCCAAGCTAAATTCTCTTGCTAGTCTTATAAATAATTTAAAACAAGAGAACATTGTTTCTGAGGAGAAGTTGAAGGCTTTAGAAAACTATTTTACAACGCTTGAATTTGCAGTGGTATAATGTTTTGTATTTATAATTTCTTATGGTGTAAAACAAATCACATCTTAATTTATACAAATATTTTGTTGTATTTGTCTCATAATTGTGCCCATGTGTTTAGTGTGTCTTAATCAAGGAAGAAAAGAAAACTTCTGGTTAAAAACTCCACTGCCATCTCTTCTAAACACATCAATGTTTCCACAGGTATGTCATCTGGACCAACAGCCTTCCCATTCTACGTCCTCTTAATAGCTACCCTTACTCCTTGCTAATCTGTTGCACTTCCTCCATTATCCAACCTTCTCTCTCTCTCTCTCGCTTCATTCATCAACCTCTCAATGTACTCTTTCCATCTGCTCAACACACTCTTCTGGCTTGTGTGTACATTTCCATCATTATCCTTAATCCCCCATAGCTGGGTGATAGTATTAAACCAAACCAAACCGTAAAAATTTGAACAGGTTCTTCATACAGCATTGTATTGATGTCTTGTATATCCGATCTCTGTATAACTTTCCAAATGGTACAGCAAAATGTTTTCTCTAACATATTTCAGTTTTTACTGATATTCAGTGAAGTGGGTGTATAAGTGAGTTATTTGTAGAATTTGATTATATATTTCTTAAAATGGGTTTTGAGAGGTGAAGATGTTCATACTTCATGAAAGCAAATATTTTAATGTATTTTTTTTTCAATTTCTATAATTAACCTTTACAAAGTACATTTCCACATAACAGCATGAACAGCTTTTACGTTATTTAAATCGGTAGTATAGTTAATACACAATACTGTGTAACACCTAAATTCAATATGCTTTTATACAATTTACAGTTTTTCTGATACAAATTAACATCTTAAAGCATACAGATGATGACGGAGAGAACAAAGTAAGACTTCAGAATACATTACAGCACAGGTACACAGTGATGGTTCCCATCAAATATAATAAAGTGCTGACACCGTGTCCATTTTTGCCTATGACACAATCCACCCCAATCTCCAAAGATTAGGTAGAAGGGATAATGTGATCAAAATGACAACAATATGTAATGCAACCACAGAAAATGTAGAGAAGAGAATGTTATGGGCCCAGTAATAGCCATTCATGAGTCATGCATTTGTTTAAAAATATGAGTAGTCTCAACCAACTTCAGCCCTAAACAAAATTAAGAGATTATTGAAACCCCTCTTACATTGACAAGTATATCAATCCAGGTTTTTGGGGTAGCTAAAGGTTTTACCTCCTATCCCAGTTTTCTTTATCAATGAGTTTTTAACAAGTGTTGGCTTTACAAAGTACTGTAAAGGAAGAATGGGCTAAGCCATATAACTTTATACAGTATATCAAAAGGAGTATATTTTTAAATTGACTTTAAACTTACCTGGATTCCAGTGTAGAACTATGAGAGCTGGAGTTACGCAGGCACTGTTCCTAGTTATAGTTAGAATGCTTGCTGCTCCATTGTGAACTGTAGAGCAGTGACTTATTTTGCAAAGCAAAACATTTTAATTGTAAAATGAATGAAATAGCATTGTAGAAGTATGCACAGAAATATTTCAGCAAAACATTTTAATTGTAAAATGAATGAAATAGCATTGTAGAAGTCTGCACAGAAATATTTCAGAATTAAAGCAGGTATTGTATATGGTGGCAGCAGAGTGGTAGCACTGCTGCATCACAAAGAGACTACTGGGTTTGGGTTTCACATCCAGGGTTCTGCGTGTCAACCCCGTGCCTAGATGGGTTCTGTCTGGGTACTCAGGTTTGCCCTTTACAGTCCAAAACATATGCAGCTTACAGTGGGGGAAGTGGTGGTGTTAAGTTGGCCACTGATGTGCATTTACGCATATATTAACTATTCACTGCAGTGTGTCTCTTACTGTAATTTTAGTATTATTGTTCAATTTTATTTATGTGCACTAATATGTCATCTGTTTTTTCTGAGTTACATTTCCAAAGGAAACATTTTAAAAGTAATTAGGAAATGATCTCTGATAAATTTAACCACCATATTTAACTGCAAAGAAGAATGGGACTGTACAGTCTTCAGACTTTTGCATATATTTAAAGCAATTTGACATGTGTAAAGTAAATGAAGGTTTAATGCAAGACTCATTTTCAACTATTAGCAGACAAATGTTATCAACAATAGTTCTAAAACTCATACTTTAAGCATATCTGTCTCTCTATAGATGACATTCCTTGCATCTGTTGGTGTCAGAATATTATTCAGAACATAAATCCATATATGGGCAGTGACAAGGATTAATTCCAAACTGAAGTTTGTCATAAAGATTGTGTGTTTTGGGATTAAAAATATTTAAAATTGGAATATTGCAAACATTAAAATTTTAATGTGATATTTATTTATGTACTTTAAACAATGAATGTTTTAGTACATTGCATTCATTTTTATTAAATTGGACTAGTTTTTAAATGACCCCTAAAGTAATTTTAAAGAAGTTGATATACTGTATTGTGTGCTGTAATTCAGCAGTGCTTAATCTGAAAGTTGGCTACTCAGTCTAAGGTAGAACTGGTAGAACTGTACCAGGCAGTGACGATTACTTTTTTTGTCAGGTTAGCAAGTGTTTTAAGTAAAACATGACAATTGTTAAAATTTTAATCTTTTAATTTGGGGTAGTATTCAGAAAAGCCCTGAAGAGAGGTTTCTTTTTTCTAGTGTACTTTTGTTATGCAGATGAGTATTGTTTGCAGTGTTGGTCTCCATTTATGCTTTAATTTTATGCATTTTAATATAGAAGAACAAAATTTCAGATGTACAGTATGTGTTAGGTAAATCTAAACTGGCTCTGTGTGGATGTATGTGTGAGTGACCTTTGCAATGAGCAGGCGTACTGGGTTAAGCAAGCTCCAGAGGCTTGGTTTTAAATACCATTCTAAGCATTCTAAGTCTAAATTTTCATTCAAGATCTGCTTATTCCTGCTTTTTTAAAGTCCTGCCAAGTTAAGCACCAGCTCTTCAAAATCCTTATTGGATTAAATGGGTTTGATAGAGCAAGAGTGGATAAATTTAATGTAATTCGATATAAGTTATTAGCTGACCTCCTAAAACAAAATACTGCATATGTCTTTACAGATAGATTTAATGGCTGGAAAATATGAATGAGTGCAGGACTGATTTACTAGGAAATTTGTTCAGTTTTGCAATTTAAAATATTCTGAAATTACACAAGGTGGTGCTGTTTTACAGAATATAAAAGTTAGTGCATTGCTAACCCCTTGGATTGGGAAATGTAAATCAGGTTAAAGAGTTAACAAAAGCAAAATCTGCAAATTTTTACAGTAGCAAACACATTAGTGTCTCCAGTTTTACTTAAACTGGGTTACCTGCATTTTGTGCAGACTGTTCTAATGCATTGAAAGTTCATTTACTGGTTATTTCGAATCCAGTAATTCATTATAGTCTCCATTTTGTTTGTCATGGCACCGGAGAGTGGCAAGATATTGCATGTTGATTGATCAGAGTTTCACTGTACTCTTTACACATGAGGACACAACTACTACTAACAACAACAACAATGCTGCAGTATGTTTTAAGAATAATGACCTTTTCAAAGTAATTTGTATATAATGATGGGATTAAGTCCATGTCACAGACACGTCCTGAATACAGTCCTACTTCCTTTACTAATTAACTCCTTTTTCTAAATTACTGCAATGTTCAGAAGTATGCAATGTACCACACTTTGTGCATTAATCTGTATAACTTCATTAAAGGTCTATGATTTGAGTTAAGGAACCTTTAAATATGTACTGTAAATGTTGCAGTTAGTGGAGTCAATACTGTAAAATGTAGAATAAACAGGACAAATATCTAATTGTCAAAAACCTAGTAAAACATTAACAGAACACATTAAGTATATGTTGAGAGATCCCAGCACCCCCGCAACAGGTGCTTAACAAACCCCCAAATGCGCTTTTGCACTGAAACTTTGTTAAAACAGATAGGGGTGGTTGTTCACTGCCAGTTCGACTGCAAATTCGCAGGCTCACTGTGTAATGTGTCTGTCACACGATGGTTGATGTGGGGAACATTTAAAACCATGTTCACTGTTCTCGAATCTCCTCAGGCATCTACAGGCTTGAGTCCATTTATACTATTATTTTGCAGGCAGCCATGAGGGGTATTGGACATTTTTTGGGAAGAATAGACTGGTGTTCACACTGAAACTCATGGGGTGAAAATAGTCGATTGGGTCACTCAGCTCCAGGAACACATTTGTAAGTTGTCCTCTATCGCTGTGGGGAATCAGCAAAGCAAACAGGAGGCACAAAAACACAATTATGATAGAAAAAGCAAAATTCACGATTCAAAGAAGGTGATTGGGTTCTTGTTTTGATCTTATCTGACCCACATAAGTTTCTGGCAAAAAAGCTGGGTTCTGCAGTTGTAGAGGAACAAATATGCCCTGTGAACTACAAGGTTAGGATTCCCAGCTGGCAAAAGCCTGTTCAGATCTTACATGTTAATCTTTTGAAGGAGTGGCATGATCCAAATTAAGTTTTGGCCACTACTGCGGAAGTCTCTAAGTCTGAGTTGGCTATTGGTGATGATTTGATGGACATTTAGAAGACCCGAGTTACTGTCCCTGATCGGAAGGAACTCTGATGTCTTTTCATTCCTGCCTGGCTAGACTGAACTTACGGAACACAATATTGTGACTGTGCCTGGTGTTAAGGTACAAATGAACTTGTATCATATACTGGAAGCAAACAGGACAGTGTAATGCAGTGAGATGAAGCAGATGCTTAAATTGGGTGTGATTCACAAGAGTAAAAATGGGTTGACAGCTAACCCTAAGAAGTATAGAATAGGGTATGTCAGAAACACATTATTTGGGGTAATCTAAGGGGAACGGTTTGATTCGACTTCAGTTGAACAAGGTGGGTGAGGTGCTTGCATATCCATGTCTGGAAACGCAAAGGCAGGTTCAGGCTTCCTAGGCCTCACTGGTTATTATAGGTGGTTCATCCTGAATTTTCACATAGAGCTGCCCCGCTAACTGACCTAACAGGGCAAAAAGTACTGCGGCATTGTCTGGTCTGATGATTGTGAATGATCCTATTCTGACCACTTTCTTGTCATAGCCAGTTCTGAGGAATCCGGACTTTTTTAAGGAGTTCATTCTGCAGATGGATGCGAGTGCATTTGGTTTGGGGGTTGTTCTGTCTTAGAACATTAATTGGGGAAGAGCATCCCAACATGTTTCTGAGCAGGAAGTTGCTTCACAGGGAGCATCATTAGTCTACTATCGAGAAAGAATGTCTGGTAATTAAGTGGGCAGTGCCGTCGCTCCGCTATTACTTGTGGGGTATGTGGTTTACCTTACTCCTGTGGCTCTACAGGCAGAAAGATATGAACTCCCAGCTCACTAAGTGTTTTATTAGCTAGCTGCCGTTTGATTTTGATGTCTGCCATCATCCCATCAATACTGATGTCCTCTCGTGTCTGGCGGAGCTTGGCTTGGAATGTTGTTTAGTTCACACTGGTGAACAAAGCTGGGGGGGGCACCACCAATGGGTGCTCGACAACACACCCCCAACTGTGCTGTGTGCTGAAACATGATTATTATTACTATTATTATTTTTTTAGAACTAGTTGGCAAGAGGTATAGTTCAACTGAAATATTCCACTAGTTAGAGAATATATACATGGTGGAAGATTCAGGTACATTCATCAACTTAGTTATTTACTTAATAACAGAGACAAATATCAGGTTTTTTGTTTATTATATTTTTCTGTGACAATGATCCCTATTTAAAAATAACATTGATAATCGAGTGTAATTACATACGTAGATATCTGTTCATTTGTCCTCTGGGGGAACAGATACAGAAGCTTGAGAAATATTACAGAAACTACATAACAAACGAGTACAATTTCCTTGAAATACACACAGAATTATTAAAAACAACAAAAAAAAAAGCTGATTTGGCTAAAGATTAGGTAGCAGTCACATGTATTCGTAGATTATGTAAAATGCACATTATTTATAGCATTATATAATATCTTGTAGCTAAAAACAAGTCCAGGTAAACTTGTGGTGGCTGAAACAGCTTTCATAGACTCCAGACACCAAATCAAGTGATACAAAAATGCATTTTTTTGTTCTGTTTGTAATTGTAGGTCGTGGACAGTCCATGGCTAACTTTAGTTTGTATTTCTGAAAAATTAAATCTATGAAAAAAGTGCTCAATTCACAGGTCAATTGTATATTGCAGTCTCAAGATAACATTGTTGGCAACAGTGGATCATGGTTTGCCAATAACAATAATAAGTGTCAAAGAAATTTTGAATCATATTCTGTAGGTAATGCATCTATAAGTTTGTTTTTAGTATAAAGTAGATACTGAGTAAATGGTTATTTACTATGCATGTAATGGATTACAGGGCCATGATTTGGGAGATCTTTTTCCTCTTCCATTCTTCTCTACATAGGATTAATAACCTTTTGCTGTCTTTACTCACATTTATTACTTTTGTGGTTGCCAGGGTCATTTAACTTAAGGACTTCAAGCAGCAGGCAAAATTAGTTTGTGTGGTAGAGGTTCTCAGCAAGCTAAAGTCACTGCATAATTTTACTGGTGTTTCTGAAACTTATATTGAGGATCCATTTGATTTCAGGAGTAACTATTGGATGGGTAATAGAGGAAAATATAAAAATGTGCAAGCTGAAACTGCCTGTATCAAAGTAAATTTGGAATAATAAATTATTATGTAGTTGAAGCTGTACAGATGGTTTCTCAGATTTATGACAAAGTTAAAAATTTGCTAATGCTTTTAATTAAGTTTATCAGGTTTCTAAGATGTACACAACATGCTCTGTTCAAAATGTATCAACTAAAACTGCATTTTTGCTTGAGGAATATGTGTTATTGAATTTCAGGTAAATCAGTGTGTTATTTGCAGACATACAGACAGTCAGACAGACATGATGGCAACAACAATAAGTGATCTGTGCAATTTATGCCAATGCACCTAAAAAGATGTATAATACTATATGTAGAAATTATTATTGGACACCATCACAAAGTAAAACTTAAATACAGGATGGTATACCAAGAAATGTGTAAGGTACTTTAGGTGTAGCTGAAGAGCTGCTTTAAGTGGTGTCATCTGAGGCAATGGAGGGCAATCTACTTACAAGTATATTAAACTGAAGCAATTGCTGTTTTTGGGGACGGCTCTTCTCTTAACTATTTCTCTTTAAATTAGTGGAAAAAGTAAACTTTTGCCTGTCATCAAACTGACATTGCACGTTACTGTCAACTTTTACCATGTAGATGGTGAGCTCACTTTGTGGCATAAGTTTTTTTGGATTGAACAAGGAAGAGATCATTTTTCATCCTTCTTCCTGACGCTTTGTAACTCCAGGAGTGGTGTCTCTGTTCTATGTGGGGTGCATTTAGACTTATTAGAACTATCATAAAAGTGACGACTCTGTAATTCTTGGTCCATGCTTTATGTCCAGTGATGTCTGAATGGCATGTTGCAATCCTGAATTGGATTAAGCTAATTTTAGGATTTTTTATGAGAGTTTTATGTTTAGATTCTTGTGTCCACTTAGACCAGTTTGGAATGGTTAACCATATCAAAACCGCAAATCTCCAGTCAGCACTGATGTAAGGATCACTGAGAAATGCAAATCCCTCCACTTTGCCAATATCACAATCCTGGGAAATAGAAATACCTTGAATCTTTTTGTTATGAGTGAGAACAGAGAAGTCTGTAAGATTGACAGGAAAACTGGTGCAGAAACAGTTTTGAGGAAGTTGTATCTGGATCATGGTGATGAAGCATGGTTTACTTGGAGAAGACCTCATTGCAAAACCAGGACATTGTTGGAGGTATTATATATCTTGGTTGTCCTAGGAGCATTTCGGAAGGACCTGGAATAAGTAGCTAAGGATAGGAGGGACTGGTCTCTCCAGTTCAGCATATTACTATCGTGGCTCTCAACAGGAAAAGTGAATAAGAGTTGATTTACATAGACAAATAAATTGCAGTAATTTTCTATTATACAAAGCGCTTACTTTCTCAAAAATATATAAAACATTACAGTACTTTATTTTACTAAGCACTGGCTCTTTGGATAGTACTACTACCTTTCCCTCCAGTCAATTTTTGCCACTGTCTCTGTGTGTATTGTCCTTATATCCAAGTGGAGTTTTCCGAGTATTTCAGTACCTCCTAACATCCCAATAACATGATGGTTAAATTAATTGGTTACCCTAACTTAACCCCTACATGAGTAACTGTGGATTTGTAAGTGTACCACATGCAAAACAGTGTGGGTTTCCGGCTTGTGCTCATTTTTGACAGGAAAGCTTTTTGTTCCCTCAGGATTAAGAGGGGTGAAAAATAGGTAAACAATTATAAATGTACTTTTTTTTTTTTTTTTTTTTTTTTTTACATATGCTCTCACTCAGTACATTCCTTCTTTATTTACTAAGATGTTAAAGAAAAAAAATCAATTTTAAGTATGCATACAAATTTAAGTACAAGATGCACATAAGTAAAAAAAACTCTATTGTTCCTGGTGACCACAGGTATTAGATCAATATACTGGCAGGTATTTCTTATGTGTAAGTGTCCATCTCTTTGCTGTGAATAAGCCTAATACAGCATGAAGACTAGAATTTTTAAAAAAAATTTTTTATAAATTTTATTGTAATCATTTCATACAAATAGATCAATTTTTACAAAAAAAAAAATAGGATTGAAAACAAATCAACTCCCACCCCTGAGAAAGAGAGCATGGCCAACGGAATAAAACTTAAAAATAGTAAAAATAAAAAATAAATTGTTGAGTTTAATAGGCAGTATAGATAAATGAAGAAGAAAAAGAAATGGGGAGAGAATCTACTTTCTCAGTGCTTTAAAAGCTTATTCTAAAATATTATTGATTAGATCCTGCCAGGTTTTGAAAAAGTTCTGCACAGATCCTTTAAGTGAGAATTTGATTTTTTTACAATTTCAAATAATATAAAACATCAGTTACCCACTGACTAAAAAGAGGAGAGTTGGGATTCTTCTAGTTTAGCAAAATAAGTCTGCGTGCCAATAGTGTAGTGAAGGCAATCACAGTTTGTTTGTCCTTCTCCACTCTAAGCCCATCTGGAAGTACACCAAACACAGCTGTTAGTGGATTATTAGGGATTGTGACACCAAGGCTGTCAGAAAGGCACTAAAAATTTTTGTCCAGAATGATGTTAATTTGGTGCAGGCCCAAAACATGTGACCCTGTGAGGCTGGAGCTTGATTGCAGCGTTCACAGGTTGGATATTGCCCTGGAAACATTTTGGACAATTTCAAGTGAGACTGATGTGCTCGATATATAATTTTGAATTGAATAATTGTATGCTTTGCGCATATGGGGCTCAAATGAATTTTCTGCATTGCTACCTTACACTCCTTTTCTGATATGTTGAGTGAGACATCCTTTTCCCATTGTCCTCTTGGATCTTTGAAAGGGAGGGACTGTAAAATATTTGTATATATTACAGAAATGCTGCCTCAGTCCTCAAAACTGAGCAATATTTTTTCCAGCATAGAGGAAGGTGGGAGATGGAGAAAATCGGGGAGGTTCTGTTTGAGAAAGTTTCTAATTTGAAGATAGTGAAAGAAATGTGTTGCTGGAAAATTAAATTTGGAATGTAATTGTTCATAGGATGCAAAGATGTTGTCTATATAAAGATCTCTAAGCAATTTAATCACAAATGTTTTCCAGATATTAAAAATTGCATATGTTTGCAAGGGTTGAAAAAGGTGGTTCTCATGCAGAGGTGCCACAGATAAAAGATTCTCCATCTTAAAATGCTTTCTACATTGGTTCCATATTCTGAGTGAGTGAAGCACAATTGGATTATTAGTATATTGGCGATAACTTGCATTTATTGGGGCACAAAGCAGGGAATACAGAGAAGTACTGCAGGATTTTATTTCTATTGCGGACCAAGCCTGTGTATGTTCATCTATTTGTTTCCAGGTTTTTATAGCTTGTATGTTTGCTGCCCAGTAATAAAACTGAAAATTAAGTAGAGCCATGCCACTTTCTGTCTTAGGTCTTTGTAAGGTCGCTCTTTGGATACATGAATATTTTAGGTTCCAAATAAATGAGGTTATGGTTGAATCTAATTGCTTAAAGAATGATTTATTGATGTATATTGGAATGTTTTGAAATAAAAAGAGAAGCTTAGGAAGGATATTCATCTTAACAACGTTAATTCTTCCAGCTAGAGTGAGATGGAGGGTTGACCATCTATGCAAGTCTTGCTTAATTTTTTCCATACAGATGGCGAAATTTTGTTGATAAAGAGCTTTGTGTTTACTTGTGATATTTACCCCTAGGTATTTAAACTGATCTGCAATAATAAAAGGGAAGGTGTCCAATCTAATATTGTATGCTTGAGAATTCACTGGAAAGAGCACACTTTTATTCAAATTAATTCTGATACCAAAGATCTTTTGAAATTCTGTAAGTGCTGTTAAGACTGCAGGCACAGTATTTTGTGGGTCTGATATATACAAAACCATATCATCTGCATATAGAGAAATGTTCTGTTCCAGTCCTTCGCTGATAATCCCCTTTATCTGATAAGCATTTCGACAGTGAACTGCCAGTGGTTCAATGGCGATTGCAAATAGCAGTAGTGACAAGGGACATCTTTGTCTGGTACCACGTTCTAGTTTAAAGTAGTCTGAGCAAATGTTGTTAATACAAACTGAAGCTTCTGGATTGGTATACAGTAGTTTGATCCATGCACAAATATTCGGGCCAAACCCAAATTTCTGTAATGTAGTGACAAGGTAGTTCCATTCAATCATATCAAATGCTTTTTCTGCATCCAACGATAATAATATATCCGGGGTGTTTGACTTTGCAGGTGAATATATTGCATTAAACAGGTGTCAGAGATTGGAAGCTAAGTGTTGGCCTTTAATAAATCCAGTTTGATCTTGTGATATTGCCGAAGGCTGCAGTTTCTCCATCCTTCTAGCTAGGACTTTGGAGAGTATCTTAACATCATTATTCAAAAGTGAAATTGGTCTGTATGATGCACATTGTAATAAGTCCTGGTTTTGTTTAGGAAAGACAGTGATTAATGCTTGGCGAAAAGTTTGAGCTAGAATTTGATTGTCTCTAGCTTCTGTAAATGTTGCTAATGGAGCTAGCTGAGTGGAGAATTTCTTATAAAATTCGACAGGGTAGCCATCAAGGCCTGCTGCTTTCTCACTCTGAAGTGACTTTATAGCATCTAGTAATTCTGATAGCGCCAGAGGTTTATCCAATTTCTCTGCAATAAAAGTATCTATTTGTGGTATCTGTAATGTATCCAGAAATGCATTAGATTGTGTGTTGTCTTATTTGAACTCCGTAGAATATAAGGATTTATAGTAGTCTCTAAATGTGCGCATTATATTTTTATGGTCAATGATTTTATCTCCATTCGTGTTGGTGATTGCTGGGAGTGTATTGCGAACTTCTTGCTTGTGGATTTGTTGAGCTAAGAGCTTATTAGCTTTCTCTCCATGTTCATAGTAATGATGTCTTGATTTAAAAATGAATTGTTCAGTTTCTTTGGTTGTTAAGAGGTTGAGCTTTGAATGCAAAGCCTGTCTTTTCCTATGAAGAGCCTCGCTTGGAAACCTGGCATGTTCTTGATCTATTCTAGTAATTTCGCTGGTTAACTCTGATACCTTCTTGGTTTCTAATTTATTGCTGTGGGAAAGATATGAAATAATCTGTACTCTTAACACTAGAATTACCAGAGCCTACGGAAAAACTCGTAGTATCCGTCCCACCTTAAATCGGTTCGTACCTCTCCATCAGCATCTTTTGTCCTGTAAATGTGTCGATAAGCAGCAAGCAGCCTGCTATCACATCCCCCACAGCCGCAGTTTTCTCAGCTCAAGTCTGTTTACCTGCATGTCAGTTGCTTAGAGTTGTACAGAGTGAGAAGTCAAGCAAAATGACACCTTTTATAAATACTATATCATTTTTTGGAACACATGCATTTCATGTGTGTTCCGTGTCTACAACAATCTACAGTATGTACAGTAAACACATTGTTAAAACAGAAACGTTTTTCATGTTTTAGTAATTATTGGCAAAATGTAGAAATGAAGTGTATAATGTGTTAAGCCTGAATTCCAAATATCAAATAAACACTTTCACAAAAGGTACAAATATAACAGAACAAGTGCGCTTCTATTCAAGAATATAACTGTAGAAAAAGAACCCACATTAGGGTGCGACATTGACACGCATTTGCTACGACCGCTTCAGTGGCACAACGGTATCAACTGTTGGCTGGTAATCAAAACTTCACGGGTTTGACCCCAGACAAGTCCATTTTAAGAAGTGAGCTGCTCTTATTCTTACTATTTTAGAATTAAAACATACATTTGATTTCAGTCTGTAACAGCCGGTGTAAATGTATGATACTTGTAAAGGTTAGCTTTGTTGTTTTTTTTTTTTTATTCAGTTTTATTCTCTCCCTATCTGACACTGTTGTTTTCGCATAAAGACGTGCTGTAACAGAGGTGAACTCAGATGATGATGACGGTTCTACATCGGAGCAAGAATGAATGTCGCGCTTTTACCATCGCTGTACTTTGTATATGTACACGGGAAGCTCTGCAGTCTACTTGTGACTTTACGCTGTAGGAAGAAGGTAAATAAGTAAATAACATTCGATCTGGCTCTTATATACAAAGTACAGCAACGGCAGCTTCCACCTTCAGCTATAGACTCTCCACTCTAGTGTTTAGATCTGGACAGTGCATGTGCCCAAAACATTAACATTAATATGTTATTTACATCTTGCCTGAAGAAGGGGCCTGAGTTGCCTCGAAAGCTTGCATATTGTAATATTTTTGGTTAGCCAATAAAAGGTGTAATTTTGCTTGACTTTTCACTATGTTACTTACATAAAAGCCAGATCAAATGTTATTTACTTTGATTTATTTACTTACTTCCTACAGCGTAAAGTCACAAGTAGACTGCAGAGCTTCCTGTGTTTGATCGACACGGGCATGCTCAAAAAATATGTGTAATGCCACGAAAGTGCCTGCTGACACTTTAGTATGCAAGCAATGGTACGAGAATGCAGTTAAATTTTTTTTTGGGCACATACACTGTCCATATCTAAACACTAGCGTGGAGAGTCGCTTGCGTACTGAAGAGTCTATAGCAGCAGGTGGAAGCTGCCGTTGCTGTGCTTTGTATATAAGAGCCAGATAGAATGTTATTTACTTATTTACCTTTATTTGTTTACTTCCTACAGCATAAAGTCACAAGTAGACTGCAGAGCTTCCAGTGTACATATACAAAGTACAGTGATGGCAAAAGTGTGACGTGCGTTCTTGCTCCGATGTAGAACTGTCGTCATCATCTGAGTTCACCTCTGTTATAGTGCGTCTTTATGTGAAAACAGCAGTGTCAGATGGGGAGCGGGGGGTGGGATCATTGTGACGATGCGGGTTCGACTCCATGCTCCCATCCACTGTTTGGGAGCCCTTGAACCCTACACCGTCGATAGTTATAACCGAGATGAGCTAAACATTGAGGCAACAATAGCAAAGGGGATGGTGGAAAAGTGCTTTTATTTAAAATCAACGAAAACAAAGTGCAATAATGCAGTGTCCAAAGTTCAATAAATAATCCATAAAAGAAATGTGGGGGTTTAAAATAATTACAAAAACAATCCTTTAAAAATCGAGGTTAAAACAATGGCTGGAAGCAGTCCTTTAAAACAATTAAAAGCCCAGTGCTTCTGTTATACTAGCGTCTCACCTGCTTCTCCCGTTTGGGCCCTGCAGCAGGCGAGACACTCTCTCTGCAGCTGACCTTTCTCTCAATCACTCCGGTCTGGAGGCCTCCCGATCCTAGCTTCGGTCTCGCTCTCATCCCAGACCAGGACTTAGCTTCTCTCCAACGGCCAGGACTCCCACGCTGAAGATTAAATGCCTAAGTCTCCCGACTCCTGCTGTCTTCCACGGCGAGTCACCTTCCTCGCTAGTCACTCCCGCTCTTCTCCAAATGCTCAGCGGGAGTGACTATAATCAACTGTCCTAGGTGTTAGCTACACACCTCGCTAGGGCCCACAGTCCAGCTGCACTCGAGCATGCTCTCGCTCGTTCGCCTTTGCACTCTCTCTCTCACACTGGCTTTCTCCTCCCTTCCTTCCAGCAACCTCCGTCTCTTCCTCTACATCTTTCTTTTTCCATTCCTCCTAGCTGGCTCACGCTACTATTTATGTCGAGAGGGCATAGCAGCTTGCAGCACATTAGCATCCCCAGGAACAATCACAAATGTGGGCAGTCTCTCACCTGTGCACTTAGGTGAGAAACACCCACACCGCAGATCGTCCTGAGACCCGCTTTAGCCACAACTACCACGCCCCCTCGCTAAGCCGCGAGTGCGATGATTATTTAAAAACTGGCCTTTGCTGAGTGAGCTGTGGACCCACAACACCACAATCATGAACGCGACTGAGAGAATAAAACTGAATTAAAAAAAAAAAAACAAAACAAAGCTAACCTTTACAAGTATCATACATTTACACCGGCAGTTACAGACTGAAATCAAATGTATGTTTTTATTCTAAAATAGTAAGAATAAGAGCAGCTCACTTCTCAAAATAGACTTGTCCAGGGTCGAATCCGTGAAGTTTTGATTACCAGTCAACAGTTGATACCGTTGTGCCACCGAAGTGGTCGTAGCAAATGCGTGTCAATGTCGCACCCGAACGCGGGTTCTTTTTCTGCAGTTATATTCTTGAATAGAAGCACACTTGTTCTGTTATATTTGTACCTTTTGTGAAAGTGTTTATTTGATATTTGGAATTCAGGCTTATTACATGATACACTTCATGTTTACATATTGTTAATTATTACTAAAACATGAAAAACGTTTCTGTTCTTAAGTGTGTTTACTGTACATAGATTGTTGTAGACACGGAACACACATGAAATGCATGTGTTCCAAATAACGATATAGTATTTATAAAAGGTGTCATTTTGCTTGACTTCTTACTCTATATAACTCTAAACAACTGACACACAGGTAAACAGACTTGAGCTGAGAAAACTGTGTGGCGGTGGGGGATTTGATAACAGGCTGCTTGCTGCTTATCGACACATTTACAGGACAAAAGATGCTGATGGAGAGGTGCGAAGCGATTTAAGGTGGGACGGATCTACAAGTTTTTTTGTAGGCTCTGGTAATTCTAGTGTTAAGAAGGCCTTTAGAGTTTCCCAGAGTATCCCTGCAGAGACCTCTGAGGAATTATTTGTCTCTAGGAAGAAACTGATTTGTTTTGATATAAATTCTAGAAGACTAGAAAATTGTGTTGTGAAGAAAGTAATTTGAGTCTGGAAAGCATTCTGTCTGATCTGTAAGACAGAAACTGGGCATAATAGATATCAGTATTTTGCAGCATTTGGACAAGTGAAGAATAGCTATAGTTGATGACAGAAAAATGATTTGAGCTGTGAAGAAAAACTTTATGGCAATTGGCACTAGAATCCCTTCCTTTGCAGTACAGGTGTGAAGATGTCATAATCTGCTGTCATAATCTACTGTTCACTGAAGACTTTGACATTAGATTTACAAAGACAGCATCCCAAGATGGATGGTACTGTATAACCTAGATAAAAAACATGTATGTTCTAACATGGCAATACACCAAATGGTCATGACCTTTTTACTTAGAAGGGCTTTAGAGGTTTTTGAAATTCTTAAAGTGTTATGTGATTTGCTTGTGACGATGTGGGTCTTGCTCCATACGCCATCTTCCCTTTTGGAAGCCTCTCCAACCCCGTCGGTAATGTAACCGGATGAGCTGGTCTGATCGGGACAAGTCAAACTTAGCAAGAGGATGGTGGAAAAGTGCAACAGTGCTTTTATTAAAATAAAAACAAATTCAAACTGTGTCCATAGTGAAAGTGCAGTGCTTCAGAATGTTAAATAATCCATAAAAAGGTAAAAATCTCAAATGTTTAAAACCAGGCTAAAACATGAGAATAAAAACCTGCAGCAGACATTGGGGCTACACCAGCCAAACACAGCTCCTTCCCAGTCTCTCCAGCTCACCCAAGGTTTGCTCAGCTGAAGAGACTTCAGCCGCTGTGGTCCTCACACTACTGACCCCCGTCTTGGCTGCCTCCACCGGCGTCTGCCAAACCGCTCGGGGTCGGTTGTCCTCCTGTCTTACTTCTCACACACGCAGTCATCTCTCAGATCCCTAGGAAGGACTCCACCTCAATCGAACCCACTCCTCGCAGTCAGTGGGTGCTAACCTTCCCTCGAGCGCCGATCCTTTGCTCCACACGAGACTCCTGACCACGCTGACCTCACTCTTTCGCCCAAAGTTCCTTTCCCTCTCTGCCTCTCCCTTTCTCATTTCTGTCCTTTTCTTTTTCTGTACGGGCCTGTACTTATACATCTCCATGGGTGCAGCGCCTCAATCACACACTGTAGGAAGCCGAGTAAGCAATTGACAATGACTGCACCCTCACGTGCAGGTGCGACTTGCCCCATTTACCGGCAATCGCACCGACGGAGACTGACACGACCAGATTTATTATTTTAAAACTGCCCTTTCATTCAGAGCCGCTGACCTGCTAAGAAGAATTTTTTTAGGAATAATGACAGGAATATTTGCAATAGATTTTCTTCAGTATTCATTTTTAGTATTCCTTCTATTTGGAGGGCGTGCCTGTCATTTCCAGCTCTGTTTTTGTTTTTTTGCATAAATCATTTTTATCATTTATTTCCATAACATTGTTAGTCGGCATGGAATCTAATATGGTGATGTTCATCCTTGTACAAAAAAAGCATAAAAACAAACATAACAAAATCATACTTGGACATCAAAATCATGTAGGAGACTCAAAGGTCAACCTGTTCAGTTCATGTATATCTTATGGGTATTCTGAAGTTTATTTTACTAAATAGTCATCTTTTTCATACAGTGTATTACATGATAGATCAGGGAGAATCAAAATATCTTCAATAATTCAATGCAGGAAAACAATAGTACATGCTATATGTAACAT
Organism: Erpetoichthys calabaricus; assembly: GCF_900747795.2. NCBI lineage: Eukaryota > Metazoa > Chordata > Cladistia > Polypteriformes > Polypteridae > Erpetoichthys > Erpetoichthys calabaricus. Next base: position 205,014,248 of record NC_041394.2, on the reverse strand, counting down.
TGCCTGATGAAGGCTATACAACCGAAACATTGACTTGTACCTTCTTTCCTTTTTAGCTTAGAAATAATTTTTTAACTTTTTTTTTTCCTTTGCAGACTCATGTTGACACAGCTCTACATCAACTCCATGCTATAACATTGATAAACTGTATAAAAATGTATGATTTAGGGAAATAAGTCGGGCCATCTTTTTTACTGCCTTAACTGATTGCCACATTTAAGAGGCATTGTGGCATCAGTGATGATGTATGATGCACTTAGTGAAGTGGTACAATGATGCTAAAAACAGCATTGCCAGCAAATGTTTCTTGACCATCCCATCTCTTTTGTATGTTCTTCCTTTTTTATAACTGTCCTTTTGTACAGTATAAATACATGATGTTGTGTACATTATATTGGCTAATATCCAAACCATCTTATTAAGTATATCTGCAGTTAATATATTCATTAACAAGGAAACAGCAGAGTGCTTACATAAAACCTTAATAGATTTACTGACTCCAACCATAAAAACATTAAATTTGAGCAACAATAGCTTCCCATAATATCATCTCAGCATATAAACTTTCACGATTACAACTTTTAACAGTTTCTTGGAGTCAAATTATTAACACCACATCTGCAAATGTCCATTAAATCCAGGTCTTCCATACTAAAATCCAGCAATATTCAGAAGTCAAAGTCATGTCCTTTTAGGTAGATGGATTTCAGAATAACTCCTTCCTCAGGGCCAGATATTCCAAGTTGCTATAAGACAGGTACATCAAAGACCATAGTGATGGCAAACTCGAAACAGCGATTTGAAACACTCTGAAACATTTGCAGTGCTTCTGTTTCAAAACACTGCTCTGAAGTCCATATCAAAAGGAAGAAGTTGTGTGGCAATGCTGAATGGGGCTTCATTACATCACCACCTGTTTCAAAACATCCTTTTGACAGTGAATAAAACGAAATGAAAGCTTCCATCAGAATATTTTAACCACAAAATAACATTTAAATAATTTAAAAGTCAAAAAGTTAAATTTTAACATTACATCTGACTTCCTTGCACTGTTAATTGGCTGCTACCTCACACGACACAGTTTGCAACAACATAAAAGCCTGTGTAAACCTCAGATTTTTGCAAAGCCTTGCCTGAATTTCCAGAGTGTCTTGTATGGAGCCGTGTTATTACTATAACCTGTTTACATGTATCATTTAGCTACTGTTTTTGACTTAGAGCCTGCCTGATATATAACACACTGTTAGTTCCCATTTGAACCTCTGCGTGAAGTACTGATCTTGATTTTGTAATAGTGCTTTAAATAGGTCAAATCATGGAAAAAGCACCTACAATACTGAGGTCAACTGGATGGGAGCACTGTCAATTTGTTGCGGACATCCAAGATATGTGTGTGATTTGCCAGGGACTTCTCTCATTTAAAAAAAAGAAAACAAACCAAATTAACCTTTGTTTACACCATCTGGGCTCCTGTAATAGTGCTAAGAAACTAAGCAGACATTTCTCTGACCATCAAAATGTTGTGAAGAAAAAAGATCCAAAATCAATAGAATTCAACCACATTGACTTATTCGGACATAACTTTAATTGGAGCTCAAGTTAGGACGAGAAAATTCAATAAGTGTAAACAAGATTGGTGGGGCATGGTTCACAGATGAGAACGTGTTTAAAACATGCTTCATCCTGAATTCTGCTTATGCCCAGCTCAGAGGTAAAGCTGCTATGCTATCAATGACTCACACCTCCATGAAGCACTGGTCTCTCTTTATGTCAAATTATTTGTCCTCTGATGAAGATACCAAAAGGGTGTCAAAAGATTATCAATTAAAAGTACTTTGACGCATCCTTCTTGTTTTATCTACAACAGATGGGGTAGACATATACATATAGATGTGCTATTAAGTTTCTATACCTATATTTGTCTACATCCAATATGCTGCTGTTGGAGTATGTGAATTTCCCCTTGGAATTAATATCTATCTATCTATCTATCTATCTATCTATCTATCTATCTATCTATCTATCTATCTATCTATCTATCATTTAGCAACAGATCAATAGAATATGTCAGCTTCAAAACATTCATTGATCACTTTCTGCCACTAGATGTCGCTGTAATGTGATGTTTCAGATGTTCCAAAAGATCAAATCCTTATGTGAAATAATAGTTTCAACTAATTCAATCTGTTAAACATTCTATTTCTGCCATCACTATTACACCATTAAATTAGAATGTACTATTAGCATATCATACTTGGGGGGAGGTAGGAAGGAAGGAAGGACCACATCTTTGTGTTTCACAAAGGTCTGAGGCTCTTTATTAATGGCCAATTAATTAACTAAAGTCACTTGAACTCAATTTTGCAGTCTTTTACATATTTTAACTTATTAAATTGTATTTGTCCTTATTAATAGGAATGGCTGTCATATGTATTAACTCCACTTCACACAAAGTAATGAGTATACAATGCAGGTGTCCTGGAGGGCAACAGAGGCTGCAGGCTTTCATTCAGCCCACTTCCTTAATTTGAGATCCAATTACTTCTTCTAATTAAACCCACCCATAGACGTTGCCTTGAATTTGACGAATTTCAAGACTTGGAACCCCTAATATTTTATTTTTTCTTAACCAGCAGCCAAGCAATAAATAGAAAAGTTAGTCAATAGCTAACTACACTTCATTTGCAACTACGTGTCCAACTTGCAATATCTGCTTCAATAAAATATTTGAAAGTCTAAAAAGTGACTGCTCTGGTTCACACAAAATTTTGATGGTGCTCTTAGAAGAAAATAAAATCAATGCCTTGTGTGACAGCAAGTTCTTGAGGCCTTACTTGCAAATGGACTTTAGCATACACTGTATGACAGAAAAAAATGGCTAAAAAGAGGAAAAGTCCAAATTTTCACCAACAGTATAGTCACTTACTTTCCAGCTCACACTGTATCCCACTTCTGTGATGATTATAAGCTTATGCAACCAAACATGAATAAAAAGTTTTTGAAAGAAAAATTAGTGCGATCACTTGATATGGATGGGAGTAATTCTCAGTGGGTGTCTAATATGTCACTTTTATGAAATTGTGCATTTGATGTGTTAATGTACCACAAAAAGAAAAAGTCCACATTTATTATCATTCAGTGGTACCATGAAAAGAAAAAATAATAAAAGAGATAGAAGTAAAAGAAACTGTTTTACTGAAAACCACACCAAATAGTCAAGAAATGGCTGAAATCACAGATCCAGCAGCTTTAGCAACAAACTGCAGTCCGGTTGTGCCAAGTCCCATGACAGTGACATAGACGTGAACATCAATGTGATAGAAAACAAGGCTACTGCCAGGGACAGGCGCAACAAACAATGCCAAACCCAAAGAAAGGATCCTTTTTCCTGACATTTATATTATTTGGCCACAAAATGCTCAGTTACATATCACCTTTTTACCATAAAAAGGCATAGGCCTATTACAAATGTTTTATTGATTTTCATCAACTTCTGTTTTAGGAAATAGTTAATTTCTGGTAGATGTAATGTAATGTACTATATATTAATAGTTTGTTACATTTATTGTAATACGTCATCTATCGGCTGCTCCTGTTAGGGGTTACTACAGCGGATCATGTTTTTCCATATTTTCCTGTCCTCCGCATCTTGCTCTGTCACACCCAGCACCTGCATATCCTCTCTCACCACATCCATAATCTGTCTCTTAGGCCTTCCACTTTTCCTCTTACTTGGCAGCTCTATCTTTAACATCCTTCTCCCAATATATTCTCCTCCACACATGTCCAAACCAATGCAATCTTGCCTCTCTGACTTTGTCTCCAAACTGTCCAACTTGAGATGACCCTCTAATGTACTCGTTCCTAATCTTATCCATCCTCGTCACCCCCAATGCAAATCTTAGCATCTTTAACTCTGCCACGTCCAGCTCTGTCTCCTGTTTTATGGTCAGTGCCACCGTCTCCAACCCATATAATATAGCTGGTCTTACTACCATCTTGTAGACCTTTCCTTTCACTCTTACAGGTACCCGTCTGTCACAAATAAGAAAATTATTACATTTATTGTAATACATTAATGAAAAAAGGAAGGTGAACTTTACTTGATATAAAGTTTTGGATTTTGATTCATTATTGATATTTATATTCATAGTGCATTACTTTATTTATTTGCCTAGTGGTGGTGAGGTGAGTAGGAGTGCCTTTTGAGCTTCTGTACCCTTTGGCCTGTTGGGGTGTTAACCTGCCCTTTTGTAAATGACAGCACTAGCAAGCAATAGAATGAAAAATATGTTTCATTATTACCAAGAATAGACTTCTAATTAAGAAATCGGCTGGAACAAAAATGGTGGACTTTCAAGAAATGGGTTTGAGACCCCTAAGTAAGGTGGTCATATGTTGGCTTGATTTGCTAAACCTTGTAGTATTCCCTAGTGGGGAACTTACACAGAATGAGAATTAAAACCAAAGATCATAGAGAGCATGTAGAGAATAGTACTGCACCTGTAAATGCAGTAAAAATCTGTGAGGCTATCTCCGCACATTAACAATACTGAATGTGAGAAACATGTTACCATAGTTATATTTTCTTATTCTAATTTAAAACTTTGTTGTTTCATTTATTAATCTATCATTTGGTGTTTAATGTCTGATATTAGTTTACATGTTGATATTTTAATGTTATATTTTTCAGTGCTGTTATTTCCTTTGTACCCTTTCAATATTTGTAAAGTGCTTTGATTGGTAAGGTGCTATATAAATGTATTATTATTCCTAAGTTTATGGTTTTTCGTAACTACTCTGTGAAGCATGTTGTTCATTTTGGCAATTCTTGTTTGTAAATACAGACATGTTAACCTAATTTTTCACATTGATACATTCATTCATTCTACTAATTTTGAGACTATGCACCTGTTAGTCAATCCATTTAAGTACTGTATTTGACCTAATTGGACTTTTATTAGTTGAAGGATTTTTAATAACTCTCTATTCCTTAAGCTCATGAAATAAATATCTATTAAAGTAAAGAATAATATTGCTTAAGCAAAAGATACATTTAGAAATTCAGAAATTTCTTTGTAGTTCATGTCTCATTTAGCTTCCATACGGGTTCATCAGGTTCTAGTGTGCCTAACATATAATGCTATCTTTAGTGTCTCCATGACTGTGTGAGGCCTTATTGCTATACATTAGCTCAAATAATAGGAACTTTTAGATCTTGGATATTTCATGGTCTATGCACACATTGACAGAACATAAAGTCAATTTGACATCCCAAAAAAACAACATATAAAAGTACACTGACATTATATACTTTAATGTAACTTACCATAAAGCCCTCTCTTTCATATATAACCACCAGGACTAACTGTAAATGACTCTGGCACTGGAAATTTGACTAAGCACTACATAGCCCTTGTCTAATCTTAACCTTTGAGTAATACAGTTAGAACAGTTAGAAATGTATTCTAGTAATTTTTTTCTAGTGATGTATTTTTATTCCAGTTTGTCATATGTTTATGCTACAAAACAGGTTTGCATCAATGTAGTTTCTTAAGATATATATATTGTAACAAAGGTGCTATATAAGTGCCCAACCTGACACAGATTGGACACGGGAGGCACATATAAAAATAAATAAAGTTTTTTCTTCAGCTGGAGGACACGTCTTCCTTGTGTCCCCCCAGCCACAACACAGTCCCAAGCACAAACACAAGCACAAAAATCACACTCCTCTTTTCTGCCACCACTCCTCCAAAAGCTTAGTCCTCCTCCTCCCGAACTCCATGTCCCATGAAGCCCTGCGAGAGACTGAGGCACCGCTCCAACCCAGGGGGGCGGCCATCCAGCGTCCAGGGGGAAGTACTGCACCGTCCAGGGTTGCTCCCCCTGAACATATCCCGAAGGGGCGTCCCGGCCGGGCATGGAACCCAGTCGTCCTCCACAATATAAATATATATATATACACACAATACAATACAAAATATTTTTTTATAGCCCAAAATCACACAAGTAGTACCGCAATGGTCTTTAACAGGCCCTGCCTCTTGACAGCCCCCATTCCTTGACTTTCTAAGAAGACTAGGAAAAACTCCCAAAAAAAACCCTTGTAGGGAATAAATGGAAGAAACCTTGGGAAAGGCAGTTCAAAAAGAGACCCCTTTCCAGGTAGGTTAAGCATTCAGTGGGTGTCAAAAAGAAGGGGGTCAATAAAAATACAATACACAGAACAGAAAATCCTCAATACAGTATAAAAAAAATTACAAGTTTGGAGCAGAATTTAACAGTAGATGATATCACATAATATGATTTGGATTTGTTTAGAGACTTCAGCCATCAAGCTGCCTCCCCCATTTGGCCATTCCACAGCTGAAACAGTGATGGGCCAGCCAATCTGATAAAAGGACCCCTCTACCCCACGATTCCTGCGATCCTCCATCAGGGATGACTGTACCTTAGACAGGCAAAACAACTTGGCAGGTGGACCATGGTACCAAGTGCCACATTTGAGTACCGAGAAGAGAAACAGAATAGGTGAGGGTTAATAACAAATTATAACTATCATGTTACTTTGTTTTGGTGCTAATGACTAACAACAGAGATGCAGTCTGTACAGTTAATCAGCAGCTCTAGTCAGGATATGCTAAACTGAAGTAGTGAGTCTTCAGCCAGGATTTAAAAGCTGAGACCGAAGGGGCATCTCTTATAGTAGCAGACAGACCATTCCACAGTTTAGGGCCCTATAACTAAAAGCTCTACTTCCCACTGTTATTTTATTAATTCTTGGAATCATTAGCAGAATGGCATCCTGAGATCTTAATGTGTGCTCTGGTTTGTAAGTCATGAAAAGTTCAGACAAGTAAGCCGGACCTTGGCCATTTAACGCTTTATATGTTAAAAGGAGGATTTTGAAATCTGCCCTAAACTTAACCGGGAGCCAGTGTAAGGATTCAAGAACTGGAGTGATGTGCTCATATTTTCTTGTTCTTGTAATAATTCTTGCAGCAGCATTTTGGATTAACTGGAGGCTGTATAAAGAACATTTTGAATATCCAGTGAACACTGCATTGCAGTATTCAATCCTACTAGAAATAAATGCAGAAATTAATTTCTCAGAATCCTGCTTATTTAGAAAACGCCTTAATTTCCCAACATTTTTAAGATGGCAGAAACATGATTTGGACAACTTTGTAATATGCTCTTTAAATGACATGCTAGAGTCAAAGATAACTCCTAGAATGCGGGCTGATTCAGTAAAAATAATGGTGATTCCAACTGAGTTAAATGATGACAAAATATTGTTGTGATCAGCGTCATTTCCTCCAACAATTAACATCTCTGTTTTATCATGTTTAAAGATAGGTAGTTCTCATCCATCCACTCCTTTAATTCACTAACACAAATAATTAAAGACAACATTGGAGAAACTTCATTTGATCTAAATGAAAGGTATAACTGGGCGTCATCTGCATACGAGTGAAAAATTAACATTATGTTTCCTAATCATAAATCCAAGTGGAAGCATGTAAATTGAAAACAGTAAAGGTCCCAGTTTTGAGCGGAACACCATATTGAACTTCTGTGTATAATGATGGAGTACTGTCAGCACATTTCTGTACATATTGGAATCGATTTGATAAATAAGAACTAAACCAAGCAAGCACAGTGCCTGTAAGGCCAACATCATTTTCTAGCCTGTGCAGTAAAATAGAATGGTCAGTGGTGTCAAATGCTGCGCTTAAGTCTAACAACATAATTACAGTGGAGTTTCCTTCATCAGAGGATATCAGAATGTTGTTTACAACCTGTGTTATTGCCATTTCTGTACTATGACCAGTGCGGAAACCAGACTGGAATTTCTCAAATAAATTGTAATGTGTAAGTTATGTGACTGAAGCTGATTGGCGAGTACTTTTTCTAGTATTTTAGAAAGAAAGGGTAAATTTGAAATAGGTCTATAATTATTAAGTATGTGTGGGTCTAGATCTGACTTTTTAAGTAATGGTTTAATGACTGACACTTTTAGTGCATCAGGTACTGTTCCATGCAATAATGAACTATTGATAATGTTTAGAATAGGCGCTTCAAGAACATCCATTGCACTTTTTACTATAAAATAATATATATATTAAAAGGGTGAGCCCCAAAACCCCAGACACACCACACTAAACCGCCCCCAGGTACAAAATAAATGGTTTTATTTTCACAAAATAACAGTACAGGACAATTGACAGCCTTTAAACATACTATTGAAACTCCTTTTTCTCCTTCAGGTGAACTTTGCCTTCTGCCTCCCAACTCTGACTCACTGGAGGAGGCAGAAAGGCTCTCTTTTATGTCAGACCCAGGAGTATTTCCAGTACCAGGTCATAGCCCAATAGAAGCACTTACAGGTCATACAAAAGGCACCTGAAACATGGAGTCCTAGCACCCTCTGGAAGCACCCAAGGATCATAAAATGATTATCCCTCAGGACTACGACTCCCATATATCCCTGTGAACCTCCTTACTGGGTCCACACCAGCGGAGCACTGCCATCTATTGTACTGGTGGAGGAATTGCCCTGGATACTCCAACTCCCCCACATTATCTATTAATTTATCTCTTTGTATGGAATGTCGATTCAGCCCCATCCCAGCTGGGTTATGCCTGCTTCGATACCGTTCTTCCATTACAGCATCCTGGCCCATCATAGCACTCACTGTACTGTGAGTATATACTGTATATATAGTGATGAATGGAAGGAAGACTGGCGTCTGAAAGAAAACTTGGGATGCACCCCATTTAATGCAATTGTCCAAAAAAACAAACAGAAGTAGGAGCTTGGTGGAACAACAGTAAATAAGCTTCTCAAATGTTTTCTTAGCCAGCTTTACAAGCAATTCATCTGAGTGCCTCAGTCACACAGAGTTTAGACATACGGAATCTTCCACCTGAAGGAAGATGCCCTCCTCTGGAAATATCTCGGCCTTACAGCATCGCAGTCCAATGGGGCAGGGCTTCTCTGATGCTATGGGTGGAGTTCAGTTGCCCCATTAAAAAAAAATAGACAACAAAGTTAATGACCAGGCGGATAGCCCTGTAGTGACCCTGTAGTGGAGGAGAATCTCCCTTTTGGTGAGTTGGGTAGTCAGCAGCAACGTGCTCTTCCATGACATAGGAGGGAGGTTGCACTTCCCTCAACAGGAAAGGAGCCACAAGGTGTGCCCACACCCATTGTAACCAGCGCTGACAGGTGGTGGTCCTCTCAAAAATTTTAAGATAAGTGTCTATGTCATACTGATGCCTCATTGGGATGAGTAGTTATTCTGGGCCTTAGCTCCTCACTGGGTGGGGCACTTCTGCATCTTTGCGGTGTGCCTCGGCCTTGGCTATTTGATTAGCTGCTTGAATTTGAAGCTGGTTAACCAACTCAGCCAAGTGACGTACCACTTCTGCCTGGTTGCCGGGTCCGACATACTGTACCAGCAAATCCTGCTGACTACGCCAGATGTGATGAACGGAAAGTCGACTGGATTTCCAAAGATGGTGGTATTGCACAACTTAGCAGACATTATTGACAGAAGCAATTGTGAAACATGTCAAACAAAATATATTTGCAATTAACAATAATAATGATGGGTCAGTTGACAGCACAAAGAAAATTAATTTAGTAAATACACTGATAAGGGAATAGACTACACAAGTTGAAGCATTAAAACTGCAAATATATCCCCTTTAATATTATGTATTGTTATGCACAAGCGCAAAGGGGACAGTTGAAGAGCTCTAGTGACTGTAATTCTACCGCCACACCAGGGGTTGGCGCTGTGTCTTAATGCCAGTGTCAGGTTTGCAAATTAGTGCATGCCCATCTCCTAGGCACCCATTTGGGAGCTGAGAAGGCCTTAGAGTGGATTAAGCTGCATTTTTATTGGCCGGGGATCATTGCGTTAGTCCATTGCTTTTGCACTGCCTGCCCAGAATGTCAACTGCAGCAGATTCCTCAGAAAGACCGTGTTCTTCTTGTCCCCATTCTGCTCATTGACATCCTGTTTGAGTGCATAACGGTAGATATTGTAGGACCCCTTGAACCCTCAGCTAGTGGCCACAAATACATATTAGTAATGGTTGATTATGCCACACGAAATCCAGAGGCTACCCCCCTGAGAGTAGCCAATTCCAAAAACATTGCACAGGAACTGGCAGGGGTCTGTGTCGATGCGGGTTTCACTCCATGCTCCCATCTTGCTTTTGGGAGCCCTTGAACCTGACCGTCGGTAATGTCACTGATGAGCTAGGCAGTGAAGCACAACAATGAAGCAAGGGGATGGTGCAAAAGTGCCAAGTGCTTTTATTTAAAACAGCAACAACAAAGTGTCCAAATTAAATAAAGTGCAGTGCATGAAATGTCTTCATTAAATAAATAACCCGTAAAAACAGGAGAAAAGGTGGAGGTTAAAATCCATTAGAAAATAATCTTTTAAAAAAACAACAAGGTTAAAACAATGGCTGGAAGCTGTACCTTTAAAAACAAATCAGCCCGGTGCCTTTCTTCTACTGGTGACTCCCCTGCTTCTCCTGTCCAGGCTATGCACCAGGGGAGCAGCTGCAGCTGACCTGCTCTGCCTACTGGTCTGGAGGCTTCAGTTCTGCTCTCCCCAGACCGAGACTTCGGTTCCCCAGCAACCAGGATGCTCACGCTGGGGAATCCATCTCCCAAGCCTCCTGACTCCCGCTGTCTTCCGCGGTGAGCCATCTTTCTTCCGGTCACTCCTGCTCCTCACAAAATGCTCAGCGGGAGCGACCACAACCGACTGCCCTAGGTGTCAGCCAAACACCCCGCTAGGGCTCACTGTCCAGCTACCTGCGAGCCTGCGCTCGCTCGCTTGCTTTCTCTTGCACCGGCTATCCTCTCCCTGCTTCCTGCCTTCTTCTCCTGCAACCTCCGTTTGTCTTTTCTTCTCTTTTTTCCCTGCTAGCTGCATCGCGCTTCTATTGATCACAGGGATGTGGATCAGATGTGGCAATCAGCAGCTCCCAGGAACAATTACGGATGTGGACGACTCCTCACCTGTGCACTTCACCGAGAATCGCCCGCATCATGAATTCCCCGGGAACCGATCCGCCACACTACCACGCCTCCTCTATAAGCCGTGAAGATGGCGATTATTTATTTAAAAAGTGGCCTTTTTGATGTTAACTGTGGACCTGCTACACCACACTCCACCCCCCCCCCATAAGCCCCAGCTGCATGGGAAGGCTCCATGCCACGTCAACCCTGTGCAACTGGCGGCCCAGGTCCACAGCTCGGCCACACTACCACTGCACTAAAATAATCAATAAAAGCAACAAAAACAACCCCATACTAAAACCAACCCAAGCCCCCCTTGTAAAAACAGGACATAAAAAGAATAAGAACTTTTAAAATGACAATAAAACTAAACAATAAATAAATGTCCATTAAAAAGCTCAGTCCTTTATAATGTTCTCCTCTGGTTTGGGTCCGTGGGTTCTTATTAAAAAGTCTGGCACCAATCCCACTTGCTGCTCTGTCTCCAGTTCTGTCCCCACTGCCAGCTCATCTCACTGCTGCCACTAAATGTGATGCTGCAGGTTCAGAGCTCCCAGAAGTTGAATGGGAGCATGGAGGGAACCTGCATCGTCACAGGGTCTTTGAACATGTCTGCCTCCCTAAAGAAGTCCTGATGGATTAAAGGAAGCCTTTTACCCTTAGACATTCAGGGATGTTGTCAATTTACTCAAAATTAAGCATTTAAAGACCTGAGTATATCATCCACAAACGGATGGTTTAGTAGTTTAAACAAACAGATACTGCACAAAGTGCTCTGTGAGGATGGGAGGAACTGGAATCAACTACCCCACCTTGTGTTATTTGCATCCCAGGAGGTCCCATAAGCCTCCATGGGCTTCTCCCCATTTGAGTTATTGTATAGAGGACCACCCCAAAGATTACTGGATATTCTAAAAGAGGGCTGGGAGGAAAAGGCACTCCTTTTCACGAATATTCTAGAAAATATCACAAGAGAGTTGAAAAAATTAGACCTTTTATAAAACAGCACAGGCTCACTATTATGATTGTAGCTCAACACTTTGTGAGTTCCATCCCAGAGATTGAGTCATGGTTCTCATTCCCACTTCACATTGCAAATTGTTGACACACTTGGCAAGGCCCTTATGAAATTGAGGAAAGGAAAGGACTGGTTGATTATTTGGTGAAACAACCAAATAACTGACCAGTGGGACGAGTCTACCATGTTGCTGAAACTGTGGAAGGACAAGGATCTCAGTCCCTCCTCTCAACTGTCTCGCTCCTAATTTGCCCAGAAAGTGACCCTTAATTTTGGCTACGATTTGACAACCAAACAATGACAAGAGCTTGAAGCAGCCTTCTTGTCTGTTCTAGAAGGGGTGAATGAACAACCTGGAAGAACCTCTCTGACTGCACATGACATTATCCCCAAACCAGAAGTTGTCATCCAAGAACACCCATACCACCTCCTGGAAATACGACGAAATGAAGTGGAACTTGAGGATCAGGAGAATGCTGTAATTGTGGAAAGTATTAATCCCTAGTCTAGCCACATCATCCTGGTCCCCAAGCCAGACGGTAGTTGATGATTCTGCAACGACTTCTGCCATCTTATTCAAGTGTCCCAATTCAATGCTTATTCAATAACACGATTGGATGAACTCCTCAAGCAACTCGGTAATGCTCAATATTTGACTACTCTTGACATGATGAAAGAGGACGGGCAAATTCCTTTAATGGAAATTTCAAAGGAAAAGACTGTGTTTAGCACCCCTAGCAGCTACTGGCAACATCATGTCCTTCCATTAGGATTTCACAGGGTACCAGCAACCTTCCAGCATCTGGTGGATAGAGTGCTACACCCCCATAATACCTATAGTGCTGTCTACCTGGATGAAAACGTACAGCAGGTGAACATTATGATCATGGCACTAAGCAAAGCCAGTCTTCAGATCAACCCAAACAAATGTTTCCTTGGGCTGACTGAAGCCAAATATTTAGGCTACATAGCAGGCAGGGATATGGTACGACCATAATGTGCCAAAGTTGATGCCATCATGAAATTGCCCCATTTGAAAATCAAGCGGCAGGTCCAAACCTTCCTGGGTTTAGCGGGGTACTACTGCCAGTTTGTTCCCTGTTTCTCTGAGAGGGCAGTGTCCTTGACAGACCTAACAAAGAAGCTGGCCCCAACTACGGTGGTATGGGATGCTAAAAGAGATGCCACATTCAGTGACTTAAGATAGGCCCTTACATCATCCCCTGTATTGATAACTCCTCACTTTTCTCTGCTTTTTATCTTATAGACTGATGCTTCGAACACAGGTCTTGGTGCCGTGTTGAGGCAAAGCATTGATGGTGTTCAACACCCCGTTATGACCCTGATCTGGAAAATCCTGGACTGGAAGACCTGGGGCCTCATGCATAACGCCATGCATAGAATTCACACTAAAACATGGCATAAGGACAAAAGTGGAAATGTGCGTACGCACAAAAAAATCCAGATGCATAAATCTGTGTGTTCACCAACTTCCACGTTCTTCCACTCCATAAATCCTGGTCAGCGTGAAAAGTAACGCATGTGCACCCGCCTGCTGCCACTCCCCAAACTCCTCCCATAATTACGCCTCTTTGAATATGCAAATCAATATAAATAGCCCTTAAGCTCAGCGTTCTGTGAAAACGCAATGGCAAAAGCACGGGGGGAAATAAAAGAATTTCAGTGAACACCAAGTGGGGGCAAGGAAAAACATACTATTTGTTGGTTTAAACAGTGGTATAAACAACAAAAGGAAGTTGATTGAGTGACATAGAGTGTTGGAGAAACTCGAAAGCTCAAGTTCACACAGTCGCACAGTGCCCGAAATAAAAAAGAAGTTGTTAGATATCAAAGCTGCCGTGAAAAGGTGAGTCGTAGCCCACCATCTGAGTGTCATATGAAAGCGTATTAGGGTACAGAGAAAAAAAAAATAGGCACACCGTGGGGAAAAAAGAACGAAATGTCAACTTTAATCTCAAAATTTCCACTTGAATCACGTAGTTTATTTTGTCATTAAAGTAGAATATAAACTTCATCTTAAAATCATTTAATTTACTGGTTTTTCAAATCTTCTATGTTCTCTATGTGTGTGAATCACTACGTGCTTCTTAAACGGGCTTTCTCTTCCTCCAACAGGACACAGAATCCTGTACATTCGTGTTATTACAGCTCTCTGAATAATTAAAATACTCAGATGTATACTTGGTATAATTTTCATGATGATAGGAGTTAAAGCACGTTATTAAACATGGGAACATGGTGGCAAAGTGATTTTTCATGCTTCACACAAGATGCTTGCTGCGCCGTGAGCAACCTTCGATGAAATAATTTATTGCAGCAGTACTGTCTCTTTTAAATGTACTAACCCACAATTCCTGTCCTTACTTTTCTTTGTCCAAATATCCAATCGCCACACAATCAGCTCTGTAATAGACGTTAAGCCATCTGTAAGCTTAGAATGCCGATTCTTCAAAACTTTTAAGGAACATTGAAATATCTTCGTAGTAATAGTAAGTTACAAACGCAGCACCCTGAGGTGCTTGTGCTAATCGCTGGAGACTTTAACCATGTGACGCTGGACAAAACATTACCTGCCTTCTCCCAGTATGTGGACTGTAACATCCGGGGAAATAAGACTATTGATTTACTGTATGCAAACGTTAAAGACGCATACAGCGCCACCCCGCTGCCTGCGCTTGGGAAAGCAGATCATAACCTGGTTCTGCTTCAGCCTCACTACAAACCAAAAGTGAGGGTCCTACCTGAAACCACACGATCATTCAGGAAGTGGACCCCGGAGGCTGAGAATACTCTGAGAGAATGTTTTGGAACTACAGACTGGGATATCCTGCAGGGATCACATAGTGAGAACATTGAGGAAGTTGTTGACTGCACTACTGACTACATCAACTTCTGTATGGACATTGTAGTTCCAGTAAGAACTGTACGCTACTATGCTAACAACAAGCCATGGATTACAAGTGACATCAAGGGCCTTTTGAACCAGAAGAAAAGGGCTTTTAAAGACGGTGATCAGCATGAGCTCAAGCGCGTGCAGAAGGAACTCCGAGTCCAGCTCAGGGCGGCGAAGGAGCAGTACAGGAGAAAGCTGGAGCAGAAGTTGCAGAATAACAGCATGAAGGAAGTGTGGGATGGGATGAAGATCATCACTGGTTGCAGCTCGAAGCGGGGTACCACCATCGAGAGAGACGTGAAGAGAGCAAACCAAATGAACAACTTCTTTAACAGGTTTGACCACCCTAACCCACTCTCACTCTCACCTCGGAGTACTGCACCCGCCACACATCCTTCTGCTGATACCAGCATAGGAGAGACATCCCCACCCATAATTACAACAGCGCAAGTGAGCAGAGAGCTGAGGAGACTTCGTGCCAGCAAAGCAGCGGGTCCAGATGGAGTATCGCCACAACTGCTGAAGGTCTGTGCATCAGAGCTGGGGGGTCCTCTACAGCGCATCTTCAACCTGAGCCTGGAACAGGGGAAAGTCCAGAGGCTTTGGAAAACATTTTGCATCACCCCAGTCCCAAAGGTATCACGTCCTATTGAGCTGAATGACTTTTGGCCTGTTACTCTGACATCACATGTGATGAAGACCATGGAGAGGCTGCTGCTTCACCACCTTAGGCCACAGGTTCAAAACGCCCTTGACCCTCTGCAGTTTGCATATCAGGAGAAGGTGGGAGCGGAGGATGCCATCATCTATATGCTACACCGATCCCTCTCCCACTTTGACAGAGGCAGTGGTGCTGTAAGAATTATGTTTCTAGACTTCTCTAGCGCCTTCAACACAATCCAACCTCTGCTCCTTAGGGACAAGCTGACAGAGATGGGAGTAGATTTATACCTAGTGGCATGGATCGTGGACTATCTTAAAGACAGACCTCAGTATGTGCGTCTTGGGAACAGCACATCTGACATTGTGGTCAGCAACACAGCAGCGCCACAAGGGACTGTACTTTCTCCGGTCCTGTTCAGCCTATATATATCGGACTTCCAAAACAACTCGGAGTCCTGCCACGTGCAAAAGTTCGCTGATGACACTGCTATCGTGGGCTGCATCAGGAATGGGCTTAAGGAGGAGTATAGAGACCTAATCAATGACTTTGTTAAATGGTGCAACTCAAACCACCTACAACTGAACACCAGCAAAACCAAGGAGCTGGTGGTGGATTTTAGGAGGCCCAGACCCCTCATGGACCCCGTAATCATCAAAGGTGACTGTGTGCAGATGGTGCAGACCTATAAATATCTGGGAGTGCAGCTGGATGATAAATTAGACTGGACTGCCAAAACTGATGCGCTGTGCAAGAAAGGACAGAGCCGACTATACTTCCTTTGAAGGCTGGCGTCCTTCAACATCTGCAATAAGATGCTGCAGATGTTCTATCAGACAGTTGTGGCCAGCGCCCTCTTCTACGCGGTGTTGTGCTGGGGAGGCAGCATTAAGAAGAAGGATGCCTCACGCCTGGACAAACTGGTGAGGAAGGCAGGCTCTATTGTTGGCATGGAGCTGGACAGTTTAACATCTGTGGCAGAGCGAAGGGCTCTCAGCAGGCTCCTATCAATTATGGAGAATCCACTGCATCCACTAAATAGTATCATCTCCAGACAGAAGAGCAGCTTCAGCGACAGACTGCTGTCACTGTCCTGCTCCACTGACAGATTGAGGAGATCGTTCCTTCCCCAAACTATGCGACTCTTCAGTTCCACCCGGGGGGGTAAACGTTAACATTTAACATTATACATAGTTATTGTTTGTTTTTCACCTGCATTATTATCAATCTTTAATCTAATATTATTTATTGTATCAGTATGCTGCTGATGGAGAATGTGAATTTCCCATTGGTATTAATAAAGTATCTATCTATCTATCTATCTATCTATCTATCTATCTATCTATCTATCTATCTATCTATCTATCTATCTATCTATCTATCTATCTATCTATCTATCTATCTATCTATCTATCTATCTATATGTTTAATTATTCTATCCATCTATCCTTCCAGTGTCACGCCAGCCCCAGCAAGAATACAGCGTGAGGCAGGAACAATCCGTGAACGGAGCGCTAGCTCCTTGCTAGTGCTGCGGCACTGTATCCTCATATGTTTAATTATTAACATCCATCCATCCATTATCCAACCCGCTATATCCTAACTACAGGGTCACGGGGGTCCTCTGGAGTCAATCCCAGCCAATACAGGGCGCAAGGCAGGAAACAAACCCCGGGCAGGGTGCCAGCCCACCTAATTATTAACAATATAGATTATTTAAATGAAGTTAAAGTTTTATCTGTATAATATAATAAACATATTTTGATGCATTTCATCTTAAAAATTATATCGTCATCATATGTAAATACAGTTACTTCCATAAATATTTGGACAGAGACAACTTTTTTCTAATTTTGGTTCTGTACATTACCACAATGAATTTCAGATGCAGTTGAAGTGTAGACTTTCAGCTTTAATTCAGTGGGGTGAACAAAACGATTGCATAAAAATGTGAGGCAACTAAAGCATTTTTTTAGCACAATCCCTTCATTTCAGGGGCTCAAAAGTAATTGGACAAATTAAATAACTGGAAATAAAATGTTTATTTCTAATACTTGGTTGAAAACCCTTTGCTGGCAATGACAGCCTGAAGTCTTGAATTCATGGACATTACCAGATGCTGGGTTTCCTCCTTTTTAATGCTTTGCCAGGCCTTTGCTGCAGCAGCTTTCAGTTGCTGTTTGTTTGTGGGCCTTTGTGTCTGAAATTTAGTCTTCAACAAGTGAAATGCATGCTCAATTGGGTTAAGATCAGGTGACTGACTTGCCATTCAAGAATTTTCCACTTTTTTGCTTTAATAAACTCCTGGGTTGCTTTGGCTGTATGTTTTGGGTCATTGTCCATCTATATCATGAAACGCCGCCCAATCAATTTGACTGCATTTAGCTGGATTTGAGCAGACAGTATGTCTCTGGACACCTCAGAATTCATTCAGCTGCTTCTGTCCTGTGTCACATCATCAATAAACACTAGTGTCCCAGTGCCACTGGCAGCCATGCACGCCCAAGCCATCACAATGCCTCCACCGTGTTTTACAGATGATGTGGTATGCTTTGGATAATGAGCTGTTCCATGCCTTCTCCATACTTTTTTCTTGCCATCATTCTGGTAGAGGTTGATCTTGGTTTCATCTGTCCAAAGAATGTTTTTCCAGAACTGTGCTGGCTTTTTTAGATGTTCTTTCTTTCTCAGGATGTACCAAACTGTAGATTTTGCCACTTGTAATATTGTAGCATTTCTCGGATGGGTTTATTCTGTTTTCGCAGCTTAAGGATGGCTTCTTTCACCTGCATGGAGAGTTCCTTTGACTGCATGTTGTCTGTTCACAGCAAAATCTTCCACATTCAAGCACCTCACCTCAAATCAACTCCAGGCCTTTTATCTGCTTAATTGATAATGACATAACGACGGACTTGCCCACACCTGCCCATGAAATAGCCTTTGAGTCAATTGTCCAATTACTTTTGAGCCCCTGAAATGAAGGGATTGTGTTAAAAAAATGCTTTAGCTGCTTCACATTTTTATGCAATCGTTTTGTTCACCCCACTGAATTAAAGCTGGAAGTCTGCACTTCAACTGCATCTGAGTTGTTTCATTTAAAATTCATTGTGGTAATGTACAGAACCAAAATTAGAAAAAAAGTTGTCTCTGTCCAAATATTTGTGAACCTAACTGTATGCGCTTTATAAAGTGACTCAGGTTGTGCAATATTATAACTGTATCGCCAGTTTACAGTGAGATAATTGTACTTATAAGTACAAAACGTTCTACAAGGAGCACTTGATGGACTGATTGAGTGCGTTTATAGTTCTTGGGATGAAACTGTTTCTGTACCATCAGGTAAGGCTCTGAAGCATTTGCCGTATGAGAGCAGTTCAATAGACAGCATGGCTGAGGCAGTGTGTGCTTGATGCTGTATACCGATAATTCTCTTTCCGATCAGCTGGTGTAGAGCTGTGATTCCCCACTCAGATACAGTGATATACTGTAAATACTCTGAGTGGTGCAGTGAGAGTAATATGTAAAAAGATGATCTGCTGTGGCAACCCCTAATGGAAGCAGCTGAAAGAAGAAGAAGGTGCAGTGAGAGTAACAACGATAAAGCAGCTATGGTATTTAGAATAGTTTGACCATTCTGTGGACCATTATATTGTTACAGGTTAATTACAATCAGATGCATTAAACTAATAAACAATATGTGGTAAATTTCAGTGTATTTATAAAGCGGTGTTAGGGATGTGGATCTAAAAAAGAAAGGGAAACCACACTGGAACAGTAGCACTGCTTTGACGCTGGGTGCCACCAGTTTGCAAAACCGAGTAAAGAACTTGCGTACGCCAAGCATTTAGCTACTGTGAAAATGTGTGTGGCTTTACACCAAGTTTAGGTTTTATACATCACGATTTGTGCATGGAAATGGGCTTACGCAACATTTTTGTGCATATGCACCGTTTATACATGAGGCCCCAGGTATATGTTGGTGGAAAGAGAAACCTTGGCAATAAAGTGGGTTTTTCACCAGCTGAGGTACTACCTCCTGGGCCCGTAAGTTCACTCTGGAGACTGACCATGTACTCTTACACTACATGGCACTTCACAAAAAGTTGAATCCACCCCATCCAATGTGTCTTAGCTAAGGGGGATGGTCCGGTCAGATCACACAGCAGACAACTGAAGGGCTCTACTGACTATAATTGTATTGCCACACCAGGGGTTGGAGTTGTGCCTTAATGCCTTTCTCTGTTCTCACTGCAGACTGGATGATTGATGGCTAGAACATCTCTTACATTACTTCTGGTGTCCATCCACCAGGACCTGCCTCTTCCTACCAGGAGGACTGAAAACCAGAAGCTCCACCATCTTTGCCAGTTCCGATCTCTACTCATATCTGAAAAAAATGCTGTGAAATTATTTGCTTGCTTTTTCAATTTGCTTGCAATCCAGTTATACAGAGTTATGAGGCAGGTACCCCAACTTTTTATCATTGTCCTTTTATTCTCTTACAATATACAGTATATACATACGTTAAAAATAACATGTAATGTAGATGAATACATACATTTGTAATGCACTAAAAAGGAATACAGTTGTACAATGCAGTTATTTGAAATTTTGACATAAATAAATGTAGCTGACATCCATTGGTTAATTATACAGAATTTGATCAAGGATCTTAGGCAATAACAGAAAAACATGTTTTTACATCAATAGTTAATTAAATGTACAACTGCTTCATGTATAGTCAGTAAGCCTTTAGAAAACTCAGAAGTAACAAAAAAAAAATCCTGAAAGGCAAAAGACCAATAAGAAAGCTGGCATATTAATGCAGAGGGGGTGGAATCCCAGGGTTAAATGTCTACGTGATGTTGCCCTTGTATTTCCATTTGTTATAACTGTTCTCTCTCACTATTAAAAAAGAAAATGCATACACAAATAAACACTCAAACATGATATCTGACAAAAAGATATATGCATCAGTCATTTGAAAGCACAACTCCTTGTCTTGTAATTTAGAATAAACACATGCTATGTATGGCATACATCTAAAATGCACTTTTGCCAATAATAAAAGTGTTCTTCTAGTGCATACTTGAAATTTCCTTAAAAAAAAAAAAAAAAAAATATATATATATATATACTTCATTTTATATCCTAATTTAATGTACCGGTACTACAACCAAAAGATATTCTCTTGGAAAGGATAATGATACTGATAACAGTGTATACTGGGCCCTCCATGAACATCTTCTCTGCCTCTGCAAGTCAAATCCTCTGAACACTTTCCACAGCGTAATAAGAGCAGATCACAAATACAAACATGGAAAAAAGGTGGACATTTTCCACACAAACACTTTATATGGTCACTAAACATTTACTGCAGTTTGGCATTTGAATGTCATTAAAACTATCTCCGATAGTAGACAGATCAAAATCACAAAGTTTATTAGTTATTATCTGAGTAAAGTTACCAGCAACTGATCACATGCCCCATGGTCCTTCATTATTAAGGAAGAAAATTCCAGAGAGTAAGGGAGAAGGTAGTCCTTTGAAACATGTCTTCATAAATGTGCAGGAAATCCAGTGTATTTCAATACTGTAACATTGCAGTAGTTGTAGTTAGTATGTCTCTCTTTCCATCCCATGTTAATGTGATAAATGAGCTTGCTAAGAGCAGAATTAAATAACAACTATGTGAGTTTAAATAATTAAAACAAACACAAATGCATGTCAGCATAATTCCATTGGTTATTCTGTTTCCAACAATAAATAAACCAAGAAGCAGCAATTAACAAAACCAAAAACTACATCCAAGAAAATTTAAGGCATGTAGACTGTTTTTGATTTTAAGAACTTTATTTAACCCCATATGTTGATGTAAAAGAAAACTATAACATGCACAAACATCTGGCAAGGGCTAAATTAGCACAGAAATACATAAATGAGATAACTTATAATGTAAATTGTTTATTTAGATTACATCCAAATAAAACACTGGGAAATTATGTCAATTGTAGAAGATAACAATCACTGAGTTTGTGCATAACTGAGTAAATACATATGCACACTTGTGAGAAATCTGCTTCATTCATTCATTCATTCATTCATTCATTCATTTTCCACTGCTTATCCATTGGCTTCATTTACTAGATTTAACTCAGCTGATACCCAGAGTAGGCAGTGCCCATCTGCAGCCAGGGAAAATACCAGTAACTGAAATAATATTATACTGTATAATCATGACAAGGTCATTAACAAACTTTTTTTTACAAAACACTTTTTTTTCATTCAACAGTCTATTGAAAACAAAATGAAAGCATTCAACATCTGTCCCCTCCAAGCCACCTTCAAAAATTCTAAGTTCTTTCAGAAACTGTCCTTTTGGTGACATTAACATGATTCTACCATGTATACATGTCAATTGTAACCTTTATATTTTTCAGCTGTCTTAGATCTTAAAATTAAAATACTGCTGCATATAAAGCTGATGTTAGGTTCACCTTGTCTGCTGTAAATAATAACACATCAAGCTGAACACTAGATCAATGACTGAGGCATTTCTATACAATAGAAAGTATCTGCAGTGGAGCAGTACATGAAAAAATGGTGGGTAAAAAGTACTGATATTTAAAGGGTTGAAAGTGAAAATAAATAAATGTCACTGAAACATGTCCAAAAGTGGGAAATGAAAGAGTAACATTGATACCATACATGATAGAAAATGCAGAAAAATAAATTAATTGACACAAACATGTTAGCTTAAAGATTACTCTTAGTAAGAGTTAGGTATAGGAATAAGCAGAACACACATCTCTGTAGGAAACTGTAGTTCATTAGCTCATATAGACGAGCAAGAAGAATACAGTCGGGTTGACAGATAGCACTACAGCCGGAATGTCTGTATTATTTCTAATTGTGATTTAATCCTGTTTAAAATTAAGAATGTAATTTGACGTTAAAGTTGTTTTTTTAGTCAAACATCTTGCCAATGCAAATATACATCAATTGGGAAAATAACAATGAAAACATAAGTGCTTGCAACAAAAACTTTGTATGCTAAATGCCAAAGTAAAAACAAAACCTTGCAATGTAAACATATAAAAACCCATTTACATTTACTTGTTTGGCTGACATCTTTGTCCAAGGTGTCTTACAACATTTTATGATACAATTGGTTACATTTCTTTTGATTTTCCAATTGGAGCAGTCAGGTGACTTGCTCATGATCACACAGTGTCAGTAGCGGGATTTGATCCCACAACCTCAGGTTTTGAAGTCTAAAGCCTTAACGAATACACCATACTTGCCTTCATTGGTTCTAGATAAATTTGACAGATAACTTCAGATCGTTGGTAATTGCACAATTTAACTGTTGATTGATGTGGTGTGCATAAGCAACAACCTGATTCGCTGAAGTCATGCACTAGCAACAACATGACTTGCTTGAATTTGATTGACATTCATCCTGCGTCCTAGATCTGCCCATAATTTCTCCTGGCTGCAGCAATACCCTTCTCATGAAAGAGATGGCATGTGACATGTTAGTAGCTAAAAGTGTGCTCAGTTTTCAAATTACACTAAAAGCAAACTCACAGCTGCATTATCTAAGAATTATAATGATTCAGTATTTATGTGATACTATCATTTTATTGTCAAAGAACCGCAATGACTTGATATCTATGATGTCTGGATGCAGCCAACAAGTTTTAGGCTGAGGTTTCAGCACAGATTTAAATCTCCACTTATTATCATATATAAGAAATTTGGACTACAGTTAGTCCCAGATCCTTTACATCCAACAACTAGCAATAGCACACAAATCTTTTCATTACTTAAGTTGGACCGTACTATCTATGAAAGCAATTTTAGCCACATGATATTTTAATATGGTTTTAAAACATGTTTTATGTACACTACTAGTACATGTAATTACATTCTATTGTTATTGTAATTTTTAAATATAACTAACTGACACAAAAATATGTAATAAACAGAACAATGATAACAAACTATTTAATAAAGCATCTAGAAATTTTAAAAACTTCTAACTTTCAAATCAGCTAAGCATGTTATATTATGGCATGCGTACATTTCCTTACACTGTCTGTTGGTTGATTCCGACTTTATAAATAGCTAGAAAAAACAAACTGTCCAATTAATAACTGTGGTAAGTTAATGGCAGATAATTAATTAAAAATAGATAAATATAAATGGAGAGGTCATTTCCAGAAATTATATGCACATATCCAGGGTAATTTAATGAAATGTGAGATTGACAAGGTAACATGTGGTACTAAGAAGAACAAAACTGAATTTATGCCTAGCAACAGGATTTCATGACTATTATGACAACCCATATACTGTATATGATGATGATGATCATTGCCTTTATTTATTGCACTAAAAAGTAATAATGTTATCCCCCAGTTTAATTGTGATAATAGAATGCACATACATCTTAATTTAATGTATAATTCAAATCAGCTATCTATCAATTCATTATTGAAAATGCTCAACCCAAATTAAAGGTCATGAGTTGCTGGAGTCTATTCTTATTTCACTGAGCACAAGGCAGTATGCAGTTCTGGATGTGGCACCAGTTCCAGGTCATACTCATGCACAAGTCTTTTAGATGTGGAAAAAAATGAAGTAGCAAAATCCAGACAGAGAACATAAAAACGTCATATGGAGAGTGCCCTGACTGGGATTTAAGCCCAGGATTATGGAGCTGTAAAAGTGGCAGTATATTTCATGGTAATTCCTCTACTCCAGTTGCACTTCAACACTTTGGAGTCTTTGGTTGTGTCTCCAGGATTTAAGTGAGCAAAGACTTTCTGAGTGATTAAGAAATGACAGATATAAATAAAGTTAAATGAAGGCAGAATGGCAAAATATGCTATCAGATTGGAGCAGTGGAGTACAAGTTTAGAAACAGAGGTTTATCTTAGCTAGAAATCTACAATAAAAAGTATGTAGTTTTTAGAGAGCAGCATCATTTTGTTCCAGAATTTGATCCATGATCCAGAAATGAAGATACTTTGGCTATGCTTTGGTAGGGTAATAACATCCAATGAATGTGGGTGCAACACTAGAGACTGCTTTTCTGGAATGTTTCCTGCACTTGCCCGGAGCTGATGCAGTATCTCCAGGTGCCTTGAGCTATGAGGCAGCAGAACTAATAACTGTCTCTCCACCTTTGAGTACTACAGTACTGTAAATGTAATTTTATTACCATGACAATCTTGTTATCTGTATACATTTATTTTTCAAATAGGTTCTCTGTCAAGGGGAAACTTATTTGTAAGTTGTCTGTCTAAAAAGGAAAGCTTCTGTTTAGATAGATAGATAGATAGATAGATAGATAGATAGATAGATAGATAGATAGATAGATAGATAGATAGATAGATAGATAGATAGATAGATAGATAGATAGATAGATAGATAGATAGATAGATAGATAGATAGATAGATACTTTATTAATCCCAGGGGGAAATTCACAATGGTGAAGCTGGTGAGAATACATTTTCAAATGCAGCACCTTTTAGTCTGTACTAATAGTTTAGAGAATTATTACTTACAGACATTTTGTTTATAAAAATTAGTAGAGATCAGAAGTGTCTTTCTTTAAGAATTAACAGAAGAACATTCGATTGAGAAGATCAACAAAGTTCAAGGGCTACACTAAACTTGAAATTAAGGAACAAAACTAAATCAAAGCTAGTTTCTTACTAAGTCTTTCCTTAAATTTAATGAAGTTCAGTGGCTTGTTAATGCATGCAGCCATATTATATAGCGTGGCTATCATACCATCATGCTATCTCATAACACGCCCATCGTATACCTAATGAAGCACAGCATTCCACTGAGTAAAACAATCAAAATGGTAGCATCCATGAAAAAATTTAAAAATGCCAACAACGAAACCAATAACTATAAACACACATTAAAAAATGTGTTCTACAATGCATTTATGTAAAGTGATTTTTTAGCAAGTTATTGACAGTCAGTTGTATTAGAAGAAATGATAATATTGGGAAAACCATGTGTAGCATGTCAACTATATACTGTATAACAACAAATATAAATAACAATGAAATAGCACTCTGAGATTATTGGAAGTGACTGGGAGAAGAAACATTGACAAAACTAGTCAAATGAGTGTTACCAAGAATCAATCCTGTCATTCATCAAAATCAATTCACAAATCAAGAAGTCAAAGCAAAGAAAACTATAATAACACTTATAATGAGCACAGCTACAAACATGCAGAGAGTTTTTTAAGTTATCCACAGACTCAGATAAGGACAGGTCATCACCTGCAACCTCTTAAATCATTGAATTCTGATATTAACTGGAGCTTTCATTCATTAAAGGGCATTTATGTGTTTTCTTTTTCTTACCCCTTGTCTTCTATCTTGGGTCAGTTTATTGCTCAGTCTACACCGTTATCTTCGGCAATGGTCACATGCTCCAGTTAGCGACAAAAAGAATGAGATAGTGAGTACAAGTGAGCACAAGCCAAAACGAGGTTCCTGTGCAAAGCTTTTGGGCTCATTCCACATGAGTGTGACAGTGTTGGAGGATCCCAAAATAGAACTACTACTTTGCCGTGTTGAAGGGATTGGAGGATTGAGTATATAGTTATGATGTTCTCTTGATACCTACCACAAGATGTGTACCAGGCTCATAAGAACATAAGAGCATAAGAAAATTGACAAACAAGAAGAGACCATTCAGTCTGTCAAGCCTGTTTGTTTATCTAATAGCCAAGCTATCCCAGTACCTCATCCAGATTTTTCTTAAAGGTTACCAAGGTTTCTGCTTAATCTACATGTCTCGATAGTTTGTTCCAGAGTCACACACCTCTTTGCTTAAAGCAGTTCTTATTTGCTTCAGTCTTAAATGCACGTCCCCTTAATTTCCACTGATATTCTCGAGTATGTGATTCTGTTTTGAGCTGAAAGAATGCTGTTGGACCTAGTTTATCAATGCCTTTGAGGATTTTGAATACCTGGATTAAGTCCTCACAGAGTCTACTCTGCCTGAGGCTTTAATTATCTGATTCTGTCACAATACGACATGTCCTTAAATCCTGGCATGCACTTGATTTCTCGGGACATGATACTCCAGATGCAATCTTACAAGTGCATTACATAGTTTGAGTATAACATGCCTTGACTTAAATTAAACACTTTTTATGATATAACCTAACATTTTATTTACTTTTTTAATTGCTTCTGTGCATTGCTTAGTCAATGAAACTCTTGCGTCAGCATATATCCCAAAATCCTTTTCGGAGGTTGCTTCCTGTAAGACAGTATCTCCCATCTTCTATTTATAATTGATGTACCTTTTGCCCACATGTAGCACTTTGTACTTGAATACATTAAACTGCATTTTCCAGTTCTGAAGGTAGTCCAGGTCTATTTGAATTCTTGTTGCTGCCTTCTCAGTGTCTGCCATCCCAACATTTTTAGTGCCATTTGCAAATCTGACAAGTTTACTAACTACACCAGAATCAATGTCATTAATATAAATCAGAACAAGTAATGGTCCAAGGACAGACCCCTAAGGCACTCCACTGATGACCTTACTCTATATGGAGCATTCTCCTCTTATCTGTACTCATTGTCTCCTGCCTCTAATGCCTACAGCTTCTAATTTCAGAATTAATGGTGTGGGACTGTATCAAAGGCTTTTTGAAAGTCTATGTAAATTATTTCATGTGCTTTGTTTTTGTCAACTATTCCGGTTGCTTCATCACAAAAATCTAAAAGATTGGTTTGGCATGACCTTCCACTCATAAACCCATGCTGGCTGCTATTTAGAATATTATTTTTGATTAGGTAATTTTCTAATTTATTTCTTATTATAGGTTCCATAATTTTGTATGACACAGAAGACTAATTGGTCTGTAATAATTACTAGGATCCATTTTGTCTCCTTTCTTGAGAATTGGAGACACATTTGCAACTTTCCAGTCCTCAGGCACTTCTTTCTGAAGTGACTGCTGATATACTGTATGCCTAATAAGGGTTTATAGATGACATCTTTCATTTCTTTCAATTATGAGCTGGGGGGCTGATCACACCCCTACAGGATACGGACGCTCCTCTATAAAACGCCGGGGCTGCTTTGTCATGCGATATTCTTCACGCGCGGTACTTCGTATACTTAAAAGCCTGAAAAGCACCTATCGGTTTTTGATTGTTTGCTTTTCTCTCTCTCTCTCTCTCTCTCTGACATTCTCTGCTCCTGACTTCTTTAAAGAGGAAGATATGTTTGCATTATTTTAATCGTGAGACGGAACTGTCATCTCTGTCTTGTCATGGAGCATGTTTAAATTTTTGAAAAAGAGACAAATGTTCGTTTGCAGTGTTTGAATAAAGTTCCTGTCTCTACAACCTCCTGTGTTTCTGTGTAAATCTGTGACCCAAGCGTGACACAGTACAATTGGTAAGATCCCATCGGGTCATGGGGTTTTTATAGTCTTTAACGTATTGAGAGCTTGAAGGATGTCTGACTCTTCTATTTTAAAATCTATGAACTCAGAATTTGTTTTCATTTTCTCCATGTGACATTTCACTTGTTTCTTCCTTCATAAATATTTGAGTGAAATATTTGTTCAGTTCATTTGCTATTTCCCTCTCATTTTCAATTATTCCTCCATTTGTGGCATTAATGTTTCTTAAATTCTCTTTTATCATCATTTTACTGGAGTAGAACTGAAAAAATTTCTTGCTTTTTGTTTTGGCTTCTCTAACCATTTTTATTTCAGTTTCAATTTTGATGTTTCAAGACCTTTTTTGGTCTCAAGGTATAGCTTCTGGTATTCCTCTATGTCAGACTTGTTTTGGTGTACATTTATGTTTTTTCAAAGATTATCTCAAATTTTACCATGTTGTGATCCCTGTTGTTTAGAGTATCAGTAATTGCCATTCTTGTTACTGTGTCTTTATTATTTGAAAAGATGAGATGTAGACAGGCATAACCATGTGTTGGGCTTGAGACAAACTGGGTGAGAAAACATTTGCCATCTGCACCATTTCAGTTTCCTCTTTTGGTATTCCCAAAGAGGCTTCCCAATCATTGTTTGAAAAGTTAAAATCACCCATGACCACCATATCCTCTTTGTTGCACATATATCTTATTTTGATTAAATAATAAGTTATTATCTAACATATCTGAATTTGGTGGCCTGTAGAAAACTCCAATAACCAGATCTCTGCCTTCCTTCCTTACTAGCTTAACCAATAGTGATTCTGACGTGTTTCCTTTTCCATCTTGAAGATGTGAGCCTGAATACTATTTTTCACATATAACGACATCCCTGTCTATCTCTCCTGAAGCATGTGTAGCCAGTAATATTTGATTCCCCTCCATCACTCTCATTTAGCTATGACTCTGTAATTCCTACAATATTATAGTTCCAAGTCAATACCGTTGCCTCTCGTTCAAGCATTTTATTTCTAATGCTTCTTGCATTAAGGAGTAAAAATTTAAAATTTTGGCTCAGCCAATTGGGAAAAGCTGTTGAGCACACTGAGGAGACTGGCCTAGGAGTATTAGGAAAGTCCCTAGGAGTAGCTTGAGGAAATTGTTAAGGAGGGGATAGTTGGGTAGATTTTGTATGTTGCCAATGTAACCCTTGTCAGCATAGGTGGAGTGAAAGTAAAATGTAGTTAAGGAAGAGCTAGGTTGAAGTGTTGGTTAGACATGCAGGAAGAAATAAAAGATGATTCTACACGAACCAGTGCAGTACTGTGACTGTACATATCTCACTTCCTAATCCTTCCCATTTTTACCAATTATGAATGGCAGTGGATTCACACTATGTAATGCAATACAAGCAAAAGCCTAAAATCTAAGAAGCAATTTGAACACCTCATGAAGTTCTTTACATTGTACAATAACAGTGTATCATGTATATGTGCATGTTAAAACACTCTAGTGACCCTGCTTTATGCACGACACACTGTAGCTTAAAGACAGCAGTAAGACCATCCAGGTAATTGATTTGCTTCATTACTGGTGATTCTGGGAGTGCTGGAAATCTTTACCTTGTGTTGCTCTAGTAAAAGAGAAACAAAAAAGTAAATATTTTGTTTCCTTAACATATTTGGTAAAGTTCAGACAAGTAAAACCTCAATGAAAACAACTGACAAACAACCAGACTAATCAAAACACACTTAGAAGTAGTCTTCACATTTTTGTAGAGTGGTTAAGTTCATGAATGACACAGTTATTGATAAATACAGTTATGAAATCTAGTAGTCCTTGCCTTAATTAACTTAAGCAGATTATAAGATGAAAGGAGAGTAAAATTATCTTATTGGCTTTAAGTTTTAGGTTATGCTCACATTACTATGGTTTTGTTAAACCCCTGGAAATGTAGACATTTGAAAACATGCTCCAGGGCTATACTGTATACTGTACCTTTGACAACATGGGCTTGGAATTGCAATGTGGATAGATGAAATTGGGGATGAAAATCGCTCACTGATTTGATTGTGATTATTACATAGGCCTTCCCTAATTGGGTTCTATTCATTACAACCTCATATTCTCTGATTGGTCCCCCTTCATGGAAGAAAACCACATTTCAACAAAGCGGACCAAGAGGAGTTGTTTTCAATGCTGCTTGTTGTGTTGCTTATCTGTATTCATCTAAATTGCGTGTTGTAAAGGGTGAATGTTGCATATGTGTGTAAAAGGCAAATAATTTACCAGTCTCTACAGTTTTGCAATAAATCTCCCAATGTGCACGTCCCCACTTTCGGCAAATGTCTACATCATCTCTGTTTTCAGATATTTTAGTGTGGAGATACTTTCATAAAGTCCATTTTCAAATGAACATGTAGTATTGTGGATGTAGCCTTTGTATGTAAACTTAGAGAGAGTTCACAGTGGAGAAGTGACACTCAATGATTTTAGAAACTCTGCATAGCACTCTCCATAGCTGCTTCACAAATGTTAAAAGTGGCACTAGTTGTCAAATGATGTACAGAACTAAAATTGTACAAAATAAATGTGTATATTATTTTAATTTGGGATGCCTCCTTCATTTTAAAAACAGTGGTTTTGACATGTCTTCACGTATATAAATTAAAAAGACTATAGAAGTCACTCATTATAAGTTCCATTATGTTACATTTCTAGCCTTTTGTAATTTGCAAGCCTTTATGATAACAGCAATGCAGAAAAAGCATTTAGTCATGCTTTTTCAATACAATTTTGTTCTTACATTTTCTTTATAAATTTGTACTGTGTTGCAGATATGGTTGCTCAGCAACAAAAAAGCATATCTTCTTTGCAATGGTCTGAGCACTAGTAATTTACTTTAAAATGAATAGGCTATACCAGCCTACATTAATTGAGTTTGTAAATATCAGAATATGTCTGTTTATCAGGGACCACTGGGTGATTCAGCTTGTTTCTAAGGCATTTGAGGTCACATTTTGCCAGCATCGTTTACTGTGCCCAATGTCATAGCACGTTCATCATGTCATCGTGGTAAAATTCCTGCCCGAAAATGGCTTGATCACTTGGGGAACCAACATTGTATGATGAAGAAACCATGTGTCTTTTACTAAGAAATAAACTGTGTGAAGATGTGACCATAAAGTATCTATCTATCTATCTATCTATCTATCTATCTATCTATCTATCTATCTATCTATCTATCTATCTATCTATCTATCTATCTATCTATCTATCTATCTATCTATCTATCTATCTATCTATCTATCTATCTATCTAAAGGTTTTCATATATGCCTGGTATGCTGCCTAGCTTGAAAAGCATTGTGTAAATATATATACTGCTCAAAAAGTAAGGGAACACTTAATTTACACATTGGATCTCAATGAACGAAATATTCAAGTGGACATTTTTTATTGAGTAATGCTGTGTAATTCATTGAGAATAAAGTAATGTAACAACAGTTAATAGAAACCAAAATCACCAACCCATTGAGAGCTGAATTCAACATCACACTGAAAATCAAAGACAAAAATTGAAATCACAGGCTGATCCAACTTGCGTAAATTTCATCACAGTAACTCATAATGTGACTCAGTAGTGTGTATGGCACACTAGGTGTCTGTATGCACTCCTGACAACATTTGGGCATGCTGCTGATGAGACAGCAGATGGTGTCCTGGGGGATCTACTGCCAGACCTGGATCAGGACATCATTGGACTCCTGGACAGTCTATGGCACTACTTGGCGGCGTTGGATGCACCGATACATAACGTCCCAGAGGTTCTCAATTGGATTCAGGTCTGGGGAACATGTGGACCAGTCAATGGCATCAATGCCTTTGTCATCCAGGACCTGTCTTACACACTCTGGCCACATGAGGCCGAACATTGTCCTGCACCAGGAGAAACCCAGGGCCCACTGCACCGTGTAAGATCTGACAGTGGCTCTGAGGATTTCATCCTGGTACCTAACAACAGTCAGGGTATCATTGTCTTGCATGTGGAGGTCAGTGCAACCCTCCAAAGATATGCCTCCACAGACCATCACTGACTCACAACCAAACTGGTCGTGCTAGATGATGTTGTAGGCTGCATAACATTAACCACAACGTCTCAGGACTCTTTCACATCTGTTACATGTGCTCAGTATGAACCTGCTTTTATCTGTGAAGAGAACGGGGTGCCAATGGTACAGATGCCAATTGTGGTATTCTCTGCTGAATGCCAATTGAGCTGCACGGGGATGGGCTGTAAGCACAGTTGCCACTAAAGGACATCAGGCACTCATGCCACCTTCAAGGAATCATGTTTCTGAAAGTTTGGTCAGAAACATGCACACCAACAGCCAGCTTAGTAAGTACTGTCAACTGGAATGGCATCTTAAGTCAAATTTCAAACTTCAATAACTTTGAGTTGGTCTGTCAAAGCCGGAGTTTGTCCAACTTCAGATCATGACATCAATCCAAAATGGCATTGTACATCAACTTTAGGGAAAGCTGTAGTAGTATGCTGTTTATTAGCACTTCTATCTATTTGTATCTCATTCAATCACTTGTACACACAGTACTGTCCAATTTCTTTCTAAGGAAATTTTACAACGGTGTTTGGACGTGTGAAACAGTAAGTAGGGTGTTGTTATCAACTGCTATTGATTCTAATAGAGTGAGCACAACAAAGGTTTTCCTGGAAATGTTCATATTGGTTTTCCAAATGCTTCACTGGAACACAGTTAACTCGAGTGGAACATCATTCTCATCATTCTCATCTCTGACATCCAACTTTGAAGGCAATGCACACCAGAAAATGATAGAAAGTGAGAGCAGTGCAGGTCTTATACACATGCTGGTAGAAAGATTCAAGCAATCTAATTTTAAGTCTTTGTCTAGCATTAATATTATTTAAGCTGTCCTTTTAATTCAGTCACTTTAACTATGAGATTCATTGTGCTTCTTATAATGTAGTGTCCTTAAACGAGGTGCATCTGTGCATTCTATTGCTTCAGTATTCTGATGTATTATCTGTCTTTCTGTGTCATTCAATTATTCTTCTTGATGACCTCTGCATACACCTTAGTTCACTACTTCTTGTTGCACATTCGCAGTGAGGAATGTTACAAGCAAAATATGATATTGAGAGATCTCAGACTATATTTGTCTTTAACATACAAACAAGAATAAAGAGCGCTCTATTTTTTGATTTTGATCAATACAATCAGAGCAAGTAACTGTATAATAAAATTTATTATAAAAACAAAAAAGTGCTCAGGAAATATATCAGGAAATATATTAAAAGCCAAGCAAAATGACACCTTTTATTGGCTAACTAAAAAGATTACAATATGCAAGCTTTCGAGGCAACTCAGGCCCCTTCTTCAGGCAAGATGTAATGATTACATCTTGCCTGAAGAAGGGGCCTGAGTTGCCTCGAAAGCTTGCATATTGTAATCTTTTTAGTTAGCCAATAAAAGGTGTCATTTTGCTTGGCTTTTCTCTACATTCATAATGGCTAACATGGTACAACACCCTAGTACTAAGGAAATATGTTAGAAATGCAAAACACACGTTGCAGAGTCTTATTGATTACAAACTAGCAGAAAAGGGCAAAGAGTCACACCAGAAATCTAATTATATGGCTCCTAATACACATTTACTTTTAACATACATCATTCTGGGCAGCACAGTGGCACAGTGGATAGCGCCGCTGCCTTGCAGTTAGGAGACTCAGGTTTGCTTCCCGGGTCCTCCCTGCATGGAGTTTGCATGTTCTCCCCGTGTCTGCGTGGGTTTCTTCCGGGTGCTCCGGTTTCCTCCCACAGTCCAAAGACATGCAGGTTAGGTGCATTGGCGATTCTAAATTGTCCCTAGTGTGTGCTTGGTGTGTGTGTGTGTGTGCGTGCCCTGCAGTCGGCTGGTGCCCTGCAGTCGGCTGGTGCCCTGCCCATGGTTTGTTTCCTGCCTTGCGCCCTGTGTTGGCTGGGATTGGCTCCAGCAGACCCCCGTGACCCTGTAGTTAGGATATAGCGGGTTGGATAATGGATGGATGGATACATCATTCTCCACTTGTTTGCAGCCTACACAGATTGATGATAAAGGTGCTTCATAAACTGCTCCCATGTCTTTAAACTTTGTGGTGTAAGCAAATATCACAATTTGTATCCAACATTTGCTTTAAAGTTGTTTGAAATATAAAATAGGGTGACTAGAAATTATTGTTAATCCATAGAGAGTGTCACCCTCAAGAACCATCTTTTCTTACATGAGGTGCTTTGAGAATATTCATGAACGTTGAGGTAAATAATACTTTATGCCTTCTTCTGATCCATTATGTCTGTTACTGCATCAAAGAACTTAATCAGTTTAGCAGCTGCCCTTCATGGCCCACAGTAGCTCTCTTCAAGTTTGTTGCCTTCCTTGTCTTTTCAAGTTGTGATGTATGACAATGCCCTGCCATTTACTTGTTCTGTCTCCACCCCTTCAAAATCTTCTGTCTGTTTTTCATTCATTATGGACTCTGGCTTTTTTCTTATATTTTTTTAATTAACAGCACATGCAGTATAATTTCAGTAGGATCCTTCTGATTTCATATTTATAAATCTGCTTTTTATTCAGCTAGGTATCAGTTAGGGGATGTTCCACTATTTTTTTACATGTATCTGCCACATTTGCATCCTTTCTCTGAATATATATTTTTTAAATGAGAGATGTATTTGGATGTGACAGGAGCCTTTTCAGGTCAGCCTGCACACATAAAGGCTTTATAGCAACCTTTGCCTTGTACCAGTTGTGGTTGAATGATGCACTGCAGGTTCCCACAGGACAATGTTGGGGCACCAACCCAGGCATCCTCATTTAATGCAGTAAAAATCAAACAAAAAAGGGCCAGTGTGTGCCTTTACAAGAAAAAAAATGCAAGACAAATAAACTGGTTCTCTTCTTGTACTTTGCCATTAAGTTTTTGGGAGCTCTGCTCTCTACTTCAGTCAGTTCAATACACCTTCTGGCGGCAGCTGGTTTTGAATATGGGAGACCGGAAAAGGCAGAGTCAATTGCTGTCACTGGGAATCTTCTCAACACTATGGAGGAAAAAGAAGAGTAGAAGGTTAGCATGTGTGTCCCCCCTCAGCCCATGGTGGTAATACCTGTTTTAAATGAGCCTGGAGAGTGATCTACAGACATGCATGCATGACACAGTCTAATATACTTACAATCCTGATACCTTCTAGGCACCCCATACTGTATCTTCTGATTTTCAATGTTGCTTAAGCATACAGTATTTTTATTATAATAAGTTTTATTCATTTTTGAATTTTTGAAAGCAGTTTATGAATAAAACTAGCCGT
Source organism: Erpetoichthys calabaricus (assembly GCF_900747795.2). Taxonomy (NCBI): domain Eukaryota; kingdom Metazoa; phylum Chordata; class Cladistia; order Polypteriformes; family Polypteridae; genus Erpetoichthys; species Erpetoichthys calabaricus. The sequence goes on along the minus strand of NC_041394.2, from coordinate 204,978,782 downwards.
CCCCCATGGCTCTGCCCGCATAGCATTGAAACAGGACAGACTTTAATAATCAATAAACAAACAGGTATCACTAGCTTAGCGGAGGCAAGGTACACTCCAAAATGCAGAGGTAGATCGACTCCCCACTACTGATGTTGCGCTTCCCCCTCTCCTCGGCCTGCAGGCTTTGTCTCGGGTTAGCACGAATATATCGCTCCTGCAAGTGAATTATGATTCTTAGCACAATGAGACAAGTTGCATAATCAACCGGAAATGTTCAAGCACATTATAGAAAAAAACCCGATCTAAATCTGTCAAGTAGTTCTCTCGTAAAAAGTGGACAGACATAAAGACAGACAGATAGACACTGGATTTTATATATAGAGAGATGACATCTTTGTTGGGTTTATTTTTGAGCTCAAATTTATGTAGACTTTCATTTTCTTTTTCTCTCAGTCTGTATAATTGTCTTTTTTTTTTTGCAAATTCTAACAAAATATTTAGAATTTTCCTTGTATTAGAAGTACAATTTTTATCTTTTTGGTAAAAAGATGCTAGTTGATCTATGATGTCTTTTTACCAGCTCTGACTGAATCATGACTGAATATTCAGTCCAGAAAGTCAGTAGAATGACCATACAGCCCTTAGTGCTGCTGCCTCAGAGTCCTGGTTCAAATCCCAGGCCAGTCACCGTCTGTTTGCAGTTTTCACATTCTCCCTGTGATTGTGCAGAATTTTCTCTCAGTGTTTCTTTCTTTTTCCCACATGTCAAAGTCATTTATGTAAGGTTCATTGGCAACTCTGTACTGGCCCAGCCAGTGGATATGTACCTGAGTGTGGCAAACTGGTGGCCTGTCCAGGGTTGGTTCCTACCTTGCTCCTGATGGTCCTTCAACCTGCTGCAACCCTGAACTGGACTAAAGCAAGTTTTATAAAGGATGGATGGGAGTCTCTTGCCTAGTGGGAGCCCTAAACAGGTAAAGTAAAATAATCTCAAGTGTTAACTCCTTCATCAGATTTTCTGTGTCAGACTGCTCATGCCCAATCCTAGAAATGTCCTGCCATAATCTCACCTCTCAAATGCATTTGCATTTCTTTTTATTAAAAATTTGTGTTAAACCACCAACTTAGTTTCAGACATTTAATTAGTAAGAATTTGTTTTAATATCATCTCTTCTTTTTTCTTTTCTTTCTTATTTGAATCATAAGCTTCCAGCTTCAATTCACTTCCATCCTCTTTTTCCATATCTAATTTTGCAATTATATATGGAACTTTCAGTTATAAACACCTTAGTAACAGGCTTCCTGGTGAACTTTCTTCTAAGTTAACTATAGTATTGTACCCTAATCCTCTTTATTTTTCTATTTTGCTTTAATTAATATTTTCTACAGTGTACCCTGAACTGGCTGCTCTCCTAGTTAATAACTGAATATTCTGTTAATTCTGTATGTTAACCTCCCTTAAACCAACATATGTCCTAAAGGAGCTATATCCAGTTCCCTTAACGGCTCTGGTTATTGAGGTACACCAGTATCCATATATCTATTGAGTGCAAAAATGTCCTTTGTACATGTGGGACTGAATGAACAGTAAGTAGCCTAAAATAATCTCATGGCAGCTAACCCTGTTCTTGATTTAAAGTTATTTTTCATGTGGCCTGCCTCTTCCCTCTTAGCCTCTCATTGATTTAATCCGCCGCAGTTTAACATTTGTTCTGCTCTTCTACCAATTTCTGGCTAAACGTATCTAAAGGAGGTGTGGGTTTCTCATATTTGTAGTGAGCACCCTTTATTAAAACATCCAGTATGCTGCAAGGCAGACGGATTCTCTGCCAGAGATAAGCAGTTTTGGAACATCAAAGCCACATGACTGATAGATTTAAAATGTTTATTATTCAGAGAATGACATGTCTGAGAAATTCAATGCCCACACATACTCTGTTAGATAAGAATGCTTCAGTGTTTTATCTTTGTGCAATATTTGAACCTACATGAACCTCAAGAGTAATGAGTTAAATGCTAAGCATGAATAATGTAGTCTTTTAAAGAGGTTCATGTACAGCAGGTGTAAAGTGCTAACTTTCAGGTATAACACAGAGTTACTTTGATGTCTGTTTCAATCTGGAATAAAACATTATAAACTCCAAAAAAGATTTAGTAAAAATGACATTATCTATCTTGTAGACAGGCTCTGCCTTAAATTTGACATCAGTCAAATTTGACAGAATATGATGATAGGTGCCTATTTAAGATGGTTAACAAATGTGGCAGTGACAAGGCAGAAAAGAGGGTTAAATGCAACAAATGTTTATGGATTAAATTATTATTCTCCAGACTAGAAGCCTCTGTTCACAAAAACAATATAAATTATCTTTCAATATAGAACATGAGATCAGACAATGCTCTCCATCATCATAAATGCAACTGCCATAGAATCTCTGTCTACCTAACTCTGCAAGAAGCAAGATATTAAAGGAGTACTTCTCGTGAAAAACATACATATTTTTTATCCTGTATTGTTTGCAGTGATGGCTGAGAAAAACTTTTGATCTCAGGTTTTCATGAAGACAGTAGGATTCAGTAGAGACCCAGTTCAGTGGGGTTTCAGTGGAGACTGATCATGAACAGCAGAAAAGAAAATCAAAATCTCAAATTACTTGTGTTACATAATAGAAATATCAGGCATCTAGTCATATCCCTGTAGCATCCCAAACACATACATTTTGAACTAAAATAAACTTTTTACACAAAAAGTTATTGTACAAGCACGTTTAAATGGCATCAAATCATTCATTGGCTAACAGTTGTCCAAGCACTCTATGGTGCATGTTGTTAATTTTCATTATTAGGATACAACATATGGAGCTAATTCCACAGAAAAAGATGAATTAATAGGAAAATGTCATAAGGGAGCTAAGAACTTAAACCTGTGGCAAAATATTTCTACATTTCTTACAAATATAAATCTCACTTTAACACTTTGTTCTAAATGCAGAATAAGGGATGAAGATAGGACAGGCCAGGATTACAACTGGCCTGGAAGAGTAGGAAGGAAGGAAGAGTAGTGCAATAACAAATATGCATACTAACCTAATTTCTAGCCCAAAGTTAAAGTGCCAAAGTAAATTAAGTGACATATAAAAATTGCTTGCTTTATTGGTAGGTTACAGTCATATGAAAAAGTCTGGGAACCTCTCTTAATTCTTTGGATTTTTGTTTATCATTGGCTGAGCTTTCAAAGTAGCAACTTCCTTTTAATAGTAAACAGTAGTATTTCAGCAGTGACATTAAGTTTATTGGATTAACAGAAACTATGCAATATGCATCATAACAAAATTAGACAGGTGCATAAATTTGGGCACCCCAACAGAGATATTATGTCAATACTTAGTTGAGCCTCCTTTTGCAAATATAACAGCCTCTAGATGCCTCTTATAGCCTTTGATGAATATCTGGATTCTGGATGGAGGTATTTTTGACCATTCTTCCATACAAAATCTCTCCAGTTCAGTTAAATTTGATGGCTGCCGAGCATGGACAGCCTGCTTCAAATCATCCCATAGATTTTCGATGATATTCAAGTCAGGGGACTGTGACGGCCATTCCAGAACACTGTACTTCTCCCTCTGCATGAAGCCTTTGTAGATTTCAAACTGTGTTTTGGGTCAGTGTCTTGTTGGAATATCCATCCCCTGCGTAACTTCAATTTTGTGACTGATGCTTGAAGAATCCTAAAGAATTTGTTGATAATGGGTTGAATTCATCTGACCCTTGACTTTAACAGGGGCCCCAGTCCCTGAACTAGCTATACAGCCCCACAGCATGATGGAACTTCCACCAAATTTGACAGTAGGTAGCAGGTGTTTTTCTTGGAATGTGGTGTTGTTCTTCCACCATGCAAAGCGCTTTTTGTTATGACCAAATAACTCAATTTTTGTCTCATCAGTCCAAATCACTTTGTTCCAAAATGAATCTGGTTTGTCTAAATGAGCATTTGCATACAACAAGTGACTCTGTTTGTGGCGTGAGTGCAGAAAGGACTTCTTTCTCATCACCCTGCCATACAGCTGTTCATTGTGCAAATTGCGCTGAATTGTAGAACGATGTACAGATACACCATCTGCAGCAAGATGTTCTTGTAGGTCTTTGGAGGTGATCTGTGAGTTGTCTGTAACCATTCTTTCAATCCTGTGCATATGCCGCCCTTGTATTTTCCTTGGCCTGCCAGACCTGGGTTTAACAGCAACTGTGCCTGTGGCCTTCCATTTCCTGATTACATTCCTTACAGTTGAAACTGACAGTTTAAACCTCTAAGATAGCTTTTTGTAGCCATCCCTATAATCATGATACTGAACAATCTTTGTTTTTAGATCTTTTGAGAGTTGCTTTGAGGATCCCATGCTGTCACTCTTCAGAGGAGTGTCAAAGTGAAGCACAACTTGCAATTGACCACCTTAAATACCTTTTCTCATGATTGGACACACCTGTCTATGAAGTTCAAGGCTTAACGAGCTAATTCAACCAATTTGGTGTTGCAAGTAATCAGTATTGTGCAGTTACATGCATTCAAATCAGCAAAATTACAAATTTTTGCACAGACAGTTTTTCACATTTGATTTAATTTCATACAACTAAATACTGCTTCACTAAAAATCTTTGTTCAGAAAACACCCCAGTACTCAGAAGTTTATAGGAAATGAAAGACATACCACTGTTATCTTTTTGTTGAAAATAGAGCAAATTATTATGCGGGCTGAGAGGGGTTCCCAAACTTTTTCATATGACTGTATCAAAAATAAAACAAGTGAGTTGGAGTTGTACATAAAGTAGCTGAGCATAATTTTGATCATATAACAAAACCAGAAACCTAGCTAAATAGAAAAAATGGGGATGAATATAACACAGATGGTTACACATATTTAAGAAGGACAGACAAAAAAGAAAAGGAAGTTGGGTTATCATATATGTAAAGAAAAATGTAAATGCATATCTTCTTCAGTTGGATGACAGGTCACATCTGAGTGAATATGTCTGCATTTGGTTAGAAAGCATTAGAGAGAGAGTTTTATATTAGAGGTGTGCTATAGACCTCCCAGTGCAGGGAGTGGTTTCAATGAATATTCTTTAAGAAAATGTTAAAAGATTCAAATTTAGAGGGAGATATTTTAATTACAGAGGAATTTATTTACTTACAGAAAATATTAACAGGGCCAACTTTATAAGTTGCAGAGCACAAGAATGGGAGGTTTTAGATGTAATCAGTGTCTGTTTTAACACAGTATGTTAAAGCACCAACATGGGAGGAAGTCTGCCTAGATATAGTATTTTGTAAAAATTCTAAAGGTGTAGAAGTGATTGAACCATTAGGGGAAAGTCATAATAACATACACTGCTGTGGTATTCGCTGTCACTGAGTGCGAATGGTTTCTTAGACTCTTTGCATTGCTCAAGGTAGTTCTCTATCCTTAAAAGGATGGCTCAATGTCGCCGCACTAGTTGGAAATCATATGCAATTACTGTTTTTATAGGCTCCCCTGCAGCTTGCTCTAAAGCTGTTCATTTACATGTTTGACTACAAGCTCATTGTGTGCATCTCCAGTCTGATGCAACTTGACATCAAGGTTACATAGCCCTCTCTTTGAAGTTTCTTTCCCTAGCCACCACTTCACACTCCTTGAAACAGCTCACAACTCTTCAAAATGGTGGGATGATCTTTGTTTGAGCTGCAGTCATATGGCTGGAACATATGTGAAACATGTTTAAAGACATTTTAAATATAATGCAGGTCAAGTTCATCCAGAAATTTGGAAGCAGGAAAACTACGCAGTGAATTAATAAGAACATAAAAAAGAAGCTGCATTAGAAAATAAACAGCTGTAAATGGCACAGAAGACTAGTAAAAAGAATATTATGGAAGCTAAAAGGCAGTTAGAGAGAAATATTGCAGAAAAGGAAAAAGATATTCCAAAGATATTCTTTCAGTAGTTTAGTAGTAAAAGAACAGTCATCAAGGAGATGAAGTGCATCAGAAACACCATGGGTGATTTAAAATACAGAGACAGTGAAAGAGCAAGTAGTCTAAACTTGCATTATCTAAGGTTTTCACATATGATGAACTGGTTAACACCCAAAACAACCCCAGGCAGTACCTGGGACTATGAAGAAGGTACTGAATGATTTGGAAACTATAGTGGTAGAAGAACTTCTAACTTCTTCTTTAACTAAACAGATTGAGATATAACAATTACCAGGACCAGATAACATTTATCCTAGAATGCTTAAGGAGGTTAAGTGCATATTGTCACACACGAAGATATGGGAGGCAGTCAATGGGCTTGGCTGGATATGGTAACCCGGAGCATGGGTTGACTGAGTGCACTATTGCCTTTTCTCTCTCCCCTCAAGATCCTCCGGACAGAAACCTGCCTAACTCCAACAATGATGGATGGATTAAAAGCCAGAAGTCTGTATAACCATCAGCATCAAGTGACTCCGTGAGAACCCTAACTACAAAGAGGACTATTTCATTTATGTTAGGTAGAATGCCCAAAGGGGACTGGGCGGTCTCGTGGCCTGGAACCCCTACAGATTTTATTTTTTTCTCCAGCCTTCTGGAGTTTTTTTTTTTTTTTTCTGTCCACCCTGGCCATCGGACCTTACTCCTTTTTATGTTAACTAAGGTTGTCTTATTTTAATTTCTTATTTGTCTTTTATTCTTCTTTTCTTCATTATGTAAAGCACTTTGAGCTACTTTTTGTATGAAAATGTGCTATATAAATAAATGTTGTTGTTGTTGTTGTTGTAACTCCACCTCTGCTTCCAGAACACACTCTAGCATTAACCTCACTTCCGGTTCCACCCCCTTAGAACACCCTCTCCCCCTCATCCTCTATAGAAGCAGCAACGTTTCCCCAGTTGCCAGTTCTGTCTTGGACTCAGTCTGAAGAGATTACTTGGCTACCTTGAGAATTAATTGATTACATTTTGCTATTTTTTCCTTCCCAGGAATTGTGAATATATAGGGTGGAACCCCAAACCTTTTTTGTGTCTGTCTCGGTCATTTACAATGTATAAACCCTTGATGTATATTTTTAGAAAGTATCCATATACTGGGGAAAGTCCTAATGGCTGGAAAATAGCAAAAGTGTTGTTATATATAAAAAGTGTGTTTAGAAGGATCCAAGTAACTATAGGCCAGTAGGCTTAGTGTGCATCACAGGTAAATTAACAGAAGGAATTTGTAAGGAGAAGATTGAGCAATAAATGGCAAAAACGGGACTCTTAGTGAAAAGTCCAAATGGGATCAGAAAAGTGATGTCATATTTTACTAATATGCTAGAATTCTATGAGGAAGCAACAAAAGCATATGATCAGAAAAGTGCATATGGCATTATTTATCTGGTTTTCAAAAGGCATATGACAAGGTCCCACATAAGGAATCTAAACTAAAAGAAGCAGGAGTTCATAGAATAGCGTGTAAAGCAGATGGGTGCAAAATTGGCTAAAACACAAGAAGCAAAGGGTTATGGTGTGAGGAACCTTATCAGAATTGGAAGATCTTAAAAATGTGTATGTCAGGTGTCAGTGTTGGGAATGCTGCTATTTTCCATATATATACTGTAAATGAAAAGCGCTATACAAATGTAATGAATTATTATTATTAAATGATCTGACCCTGCACAGGACTAAATGGGCTTAGAAAATAATATGATTATGGAATGATATCTGGATAGGAAAATATATAAAATAGGGGTTAAGTTTGCAGATTGTTTACCTCATATTTTACTGTTATTCCCTTAGTAGATGCCTTTATCAAAAATGACTTGCAAAAGAAGTCAACATAATTTAGTAAACATCAGTTTAAGGGACTGTTTTGGAGCAAATGCTAAGGACAAAATTATGTAATTGATTTTCACAAGTAAAGAGCTAAAAGCAAAATGTAAGCTAATTATACTTTCTGAGTTACAAGAACCTATCAAAGTCATTATCGATATCAATATGATACCAAACTAAGTGGAATGGCAGATAATCTAGTATCAGTCAAAGTCTTATGGAGGTACAGTAATTGGACATTATTCAGGCTCGTGCAGATTTGTGAAAGATAAAATTTATTGTAAGTAGATGCAGGATGTATATAGCATGCAGGAAGTAAAAATATTAGATCTGAATACACAATGGGATATCTGAAGGTTGAAAGTACACCTTATAAGAAGAGAGTGTTTAGAAACCATTAAGAAGGCTAACAGAATGTTAATTTATATAGCATGTTGTGTAGCGTATAAGTCAAAGGAGGTTATGCTGAAGCTTTATAATGCACTGGGTGGCCTCATTTGTAGTATGTTGCACAGTATTGGTCTCTGGGAAACAAAAAAGACCTAGCAGCACTAGAAAAAGTCCAGAGAAAAGCGACTAGGCTTATTGTGAGAGGTATGAGCTTTTTGGAAAAAGTAACCTTATTAGCGTTATGTTTATTTCTGGAAAAACAAGTCAAAAACGTTGAATTGTTTTCAACAAGAAAGAATTTTATTATGTGCAACAGAAACATCTAAATCTTCAACAAATCCTGCAGGAAATCTGTCTACTGTCTACTGCTGTAGTGATGCACATTTAGTACATGTCCTTTGTGTTTTGAAACAGTCATTAATGCACTGCCTGATGCTTTTCATTTGGCATAGTAGAATTGGGTTTCTTTGCACATTTTTCAAAATGTTTTTTTTTCTGTTGCTTGAGCATGAGAGGGTAGAATGTCAATGCCTGACCTACATGATCGATGTGTCGCTTTTGTTATTGTAGGCTACCACAGCGCAAGGTTTAGTGACTTCCACATTTCCCACGACACAAACAACAGTTGCTGCATTGTGAATAGTGCTTAAGGGGTATGGTCAAATACTGGAACATCAGAAGACCTCAAGATAATCTGTGGTGCCAGTTAGGCCATCCTGTTCAATGAAATGTCAACAATTAGTATGACACCCGTTATGATGTCGTTCTGCCCTATCTTTGGGCTTAAATAAAAAAAAAGATATAAGGGAGCTCCAGTCAATCTTTAGAGGTTCGACTAGCAGTACAATCCTGTTATGAATGACACCTTCTTCTAGGAGTCCAGTGGCTTTGTCCTCACAGGAACGGAAGAGGCGGAGCTAGGTGCCCTCTCTGGGCATATTCTCTGCGCTGTGGGGTGAGAGGAAAATAAGGTTGGTGGTAGCGCCCTATCCTGGTATGGTGGGTCATTACATACCTTGACAAAGCCTTTGAGGAGAGCCACAGAGGCACATGCATGACAGGAGATAATAGCTTTCTCATCTTTGTACTGTATTGGAGTCATTTAGCTTTTTTGAACCTTCTGATGACAGAATTCTCAAGGCATATTATGGAGGTTTGGACATACAGTGCCACGTTCATCGGTTTCAGTATCCGTGTCAATATCAGATGACCAATTCAAGTTACTTTCACTATCACTTGATTCAACCAATGGTATATTTTCAGTGTGTTCTAAAACTGGCTTTACAGCTTCTGTTTTATACGCCTATGTAATTTTGGTTGAAGGATCCACCCAACTAATAAATAACGATGTTGAACTACTTTATAGTCGCAAAACACATAGAAATATTCATAATTTTTAGCAGAATAATATTATTTTATCCTCTAAATGGCAGCAAATACTATCCTGTGGGGTATTTGGGATTAACACTGTAAAGTAGATAATTATACGTCATCTGATTCATGATTAACTGAACTTACATAGAATTCCCGACCTAAGTCACACTGGCAGTTAATGCCAATGAGGTTAAAGGAGTTGAACCTTTTCAGTACAATGAATCTGAGATTAAGGGGTGAAACCTTTCCCAGGATAAATGGGTTAAGAACATGTATGAATGAATAGATGATCAAAATTTTTAATATTATGAAAAAATAGTACAGTGGATCTAGGCTGTTATTTTAAAATAAGTTAAAAAAGAACACAGGGACAAGGTGGGAAACTTGTGACTACATTTTAAAAAAAATTATACAGTTTATTAGTTTTCTTTACTCATTCAGCCATAGACAAAATACCACATAAGGTGTTGGGGAGCAGGACTTTAAGGACATTTAAATCGACTTGATGCAAGCCTGTCTTCTTTTTGTGAAGTTCAAAACACCACATTCCTTATTCCTCATAGCTGCATTATATGCATTGTACTTCTGCCATAATTGTTTTTCATTTCTCCTGCACACACAGCCCTTCCCAATGACTTAAGAAAACTCACATTTTTTTATTTTGTTTGCAAGTTGCAGAGTGATTGGACAGAGTCCCTGGGTATGTCAGACTTCACATCTGCCTCTGACTTTCTAAGATTATGTAAACGAAGCTTGTAGATGTGAATCACTGGCATAGTTGTGTAATGTGACAGGGCCCTTAAACAGCCAAAGTCAATCCTTCATAACTAATTGAACTCAATAGGAGTTCACCTACTCTGAGTGACTGCCACACATGCATTTGCACACTTTTTAGTTGACTTTTTCTGTTTGATCCCTGCTACTTATGTCATCCTGTAATTGGCTAATGGAAATATAGGTCTTTAGTTTTATAAAGAGAAATGTGGACTGGAATCTAATAGCAATATTAATATAACCGGGCTAACAAAAGACTTCGAAATCATAGTGTACCATAATCTGAAGCAGACCAATGGAAATAACACTCAAGACAGGAACCTGAAAATCTGGAAGATTGCAAAGTTATGCCTATATGCAATATTCCTTACAATTTATGTATCTGCTGTCAAAACAAAGTGGATGATGACCTTTCTTATGTTCTCAAGTGTACTTTTCAAATAACCTATGGATATGTTGTATTCAAAAGAATGGATATCATCCTGAATTTCTTTCCTCACCATACAAACAGCTGCACCTCAGCAGTTAATATTTGAGTATCCCTGCTGCTTATGTAGTATTGGTACCTGTGGCTAAGCTAAGAAATGTCATTTAATGGTCTCTCATAACTCAGGTCAAACCTCCCAGGAAATCGCTCTAGTTTGAACTAGATTTATTCTGTCCTCATCACTTTGTAGGGATGATTCTTACGCTCCAAAGGCCACCATTGGGTCTTCAGATCCACCTCATGCCTGTCAATTTTGCCTTCTCTCTTCTTTTCCTGCTCAAAGTAACCCCAAGTGCATTCTGTGGATTGTTTATGCAAAACCTGGCATTATCACTGCCTGGGGTTAAATTGCAGCATGTGTGCAAATTGTGCCTGTGAACTTTTGGGATTCTTGTTCATAATTATGACATTAATTCTTTAGAGTATTTACTTTCACTGTGGGTGATTGCGTAAGACAGGAAATGATTTATCGACTCCAGCTACAGAGTTAAATTGAAAAATGTGAACATCTTGTTTTGACATTGTAGGTAAAATACTGACAAAACATTTGAAGTCAATCCAAACATTAGTGAAGAAACATAAACAAAAAATATTTGCAGCTTCACAGAGTAAAATATGTGTTTGTATATTTGTTTTTAGTCATATGTCTTGCATATGGCATTCATTTTTGTATGTGGTAACAGTGAATTTGAGTCAATGATATGGTGATTTCTAACTCACTTCTGTAGTCACTCTGTCTATCCACATACGTGCCAGTTCTGCTTTTAGACAGGGAGTACTGTATATTAACCAATCCAGTTAGAAATGCTATTTACACTGGCCACACAGCTCTTGGATTTCAGAGAATATTGATGAAACTGCCACTCCATTTATGCATATTTTGAATTTTGCCATTTACTAAGAGTTCAGTTTCATTCAGAGTTCTTAATCCTAGTACATCTCTACCCTTCAACCTTTATATACAATACAATACAATACAATTTATTTTTGTATAGCAAAAAATCACACAAGAAGTGCCGCAATGGGCTTATATGGCTATGTCTACTTTGTATCACTCATATAAACACACTCTCAATCATCACATAATCATCATCTACACCACAAAAGCAATATAATAGACATCCATCCATCCATCCATTTTCCAACCCGCTGAATCCGAACACAGGGTCACGGGGGTCTGCTGGAGCCAATCCCAGCCAACACAGGGCACAAGGCAGGGAACCAATCCTGGGCAGGGTGCCAACCCACCGCAGGACACACACAAACACACCCACACACACACTAGGGCCAAATTAGAATCGCCAATCCACCTAACCTGCATGTCTTTGGACTGTGGGAGGAAACCGGAGCGCCCGGAGGAAACCCACGCAGACACGGGGAGAACATGCAAACTCCACGCAGGGAGGACCCGGGAAGCGAACCCAGGTCCCCAAGATCTCCCAACTGCGAGGCAGCAGCGCTACCCACTGCGCCACCGTGCCGCCCCTATAATAGACATAGAATACTATATTGAGGAGAGATGTTAAGAAAACTGAGTAACAGAAGACACCAAAGCCTAGCAACAGCATATTATAATTATCATACTATACCATCATCTGTTGTCCATGTTGGCTATTTCCTGCAATGTGCCTAGTACTATCTTGATAGTCTCAACACCCTCTCAAACTCAGAGTTAGATTAAGCAGGTTTGAGAATGTTGTGTTATTGAATACCATTGCAGAGTCACCTCTGCCTAATCTGGCCCATGGGAGCAACAATCCTTGAATTGGACATTGGGCATACACACGCACTCATCTGCCATCACTCTATCTGCATATTGCATTCTGTGCTTTTTGATGATGACCACTCTGGAGGTGTGCCTGTACATAAGATAAAGAATGGTTAATTGATACTATTGTTTTTGTCATGTGTACATGTGCATGACTTTAAAACTCTAAATATCAAGATAGGCATCACAAATACACCCACAGTATCCTCATATACTGCATTCTGTGGAATGGCAGTGTTGTCAAATAGTTTCAGTAATGCGCTACTCTACTTTGAATGCGTAGATGTAAAAAATATTTTAAAATAATATTTTTACTTTTTTACAATGTAGCAGCTATTATTTGATTTAAGTGAAATCCAGTCTATGATCTAATGATTAAATGTGAAAAAATAACATGTCATTTGTTATTGACTAGCCTTATTTTATAGCCCAGCACATGTTTATATTTATTTTTTAACACTGATTAAAGACAAGCTTTATTTTATTCAATTTATTTACCTCTTTCCAAGCACTATATAAATAAGTGATTTATTAAGACATTATTTAATCATTTCAACAAGGGGGGGGTTATAAATTCATTGCTATAAACAATGTTGTAGTCACAAAAGCATTGCAAAAAAGTACAGAACATTAAATGGCAAGCTTATTGATGCATGAAGCCCCAGTGACTCACCCTTCTCTGTCAATAACATGATACATTGAGGGCCTGTATTTGAACCCAAAATCTAGTGTTTTCAAGCTTAGCTTCACTCACTATAGGCTAAAAGAGGCCATCAAATTTAAATGAATATTCTGTTACCCTAATTTATTTCTTCTACAAGTGACTCTAAATGGGCAGAGCTTTTAACTAGTAGCATTGTATAAAACACTAAAAATAAACCACACTGCTCATGGTATAATCACAGGTGACACATATAGCTTAGTTTTCACAAGTTCAGCAGTGGCAATTGTTATAGACCATAAAAATGACCAAGGAAATGGACAGGGGAACATTTATTATATCTCTATTCAAATTATACTAAAATTTACTTTTGTAAAAGTTGTGCTGTATTGCACATAGGGGCGGCACAGTGGCGCAGTGGTAGCGCTGCTGCCTCGCAGTTAGGAGACCCGGGTTCACTTCCTGGGTTCTCCCTGCATGGAGTTTGCATGTTCTCCCCGTGTCTGCGTGGGTTTCCTCCGGGCGCTCCGGTTTCCTCCCACAGTCCAAAGACATGCAGGTTAGGTGGATTGGCGATTCTAAATTGGCCCTAGTGGGTGTGTTTTTGTGTGTCCTGTGGTAGGTTGGCACCCTGCCCGGGATTGGTTCCTGCCTTGCACCCTGTGTTGGCTGGGATTGGCTCCAGCAGACCCCTGTGACCCTGTGTTCAGATTCAGTGGGTTGGAAAATGGATGGATGTATTGCACATGCTGATGGTATTTAAAGTAGAGCATGGCAAATGCATATTGGTGTTGCCCTCTGGATATAAGCTGGGTTATGAGTTGAAGAGTTTAATTGATTTAATTGATTAATTAACTGTATACAGTATTATTGAGTGTAACTCTGTCACAAAAGGCACTTTAACCAGTAAGGTTCTTCTGATAGTGGTAGACAAGTTAATAATAGAAATGTCTAAATCATTAGCCTTGATTTACAGGTACACCCAGTTTACCTATGTTACATTCACTCCTCACTCTGGTTTCAAACATAGTGGCAGCCAAAGGCCTGTCACTGCCCTTGTTGGGTTACAGAACAAATGCAAAGCAACTTCAGAATTCCTCTACAAATGCCAAAGGCCTATTGCTGCCCCTGGGCACTTCCCCAGAAAGAACCACACTCTGGAGTACTTTAACAGGGCAAGAATCACTTCATGAGCTGCACTCCTGCTGGGACATACCAGGTAAACTACATTTGAAAGGGCTGTACAAATAAAACAGAGCAGATCGCCAAATTTGAAAGAGCTAAAAAAAAAAAAAAATCACTCAAAGAAACACACTCTGGAAGATGATATCAATAAACAAGGCAATTTTTAGTGAGGATTTTTTTAACAATAATTTTTTAACTACCCTAAGTTCTTGTCTATAAGCCGCGGCTTATCTAAGGAAAAAAGTTGTGAAAATTAAAAAATAGAATATCGGCTTATACATAAATCCGGCTTATACAGTAATCCCTCCTCCATCGCGGGGGGTTGTGTTCCAGAGCCACCCGCGAAATAAGAAAATCCGCGAAGTAGAAACCATATGTTTATATGGTTATTTTTAGATTGTCATGCTTGGGTCACAGATTTGCGCAGAAACACAGGAGGTTGTAGAGAGACAGGAACGTTATTCAAACACTGCAAACAAACATTTGTCTCTTTTTCAAAAGTTTAAACTGTGCTCCATGACAAGACAGAGATGACAGTTCCGTCTCACAATTAAAAGAATGCAAACATATCTTCCTCTTCAAAGGAGGGAAGCAAACAAATCAATATGTCTGTTTGGCTTTTAAGTATGCGAAGCACCGCGGCACAAAGCTGTTGAAGGCGGCAGCTCACACCCCCTCCGTCAGAAGCAGGGGGAGAGAGAGAGAGAGAGAGAGAGAGAGAGAGAGAGAGAGAGAGAGAGAGAGAGAGTTTGTTTTTCAGTCAAAAATTAATACGTGCCCTTCGAGCTTTTAAGTATGCGAAGCACTGTGCAGCATGTCTTTTCAGGAATCAGCTTTACAAAAGATAGCAACGTGAAGATAATCTTTCAGCATTTTTAGACAAGCGTCCGTATCGTCTAGGTGTGCAAACAGCCCCCCTGCTCAATCCCCATACGTCAGGATCACAGATAGTCAGCGCAAGAGAGACAGAGAAAAGTAAGTTGGGTAGCTTCTCAGCCATCTTGCCAATAGCGTCCCTTGTATGAAATCAACTGGGCAAACCAACTGAGGAAGCATGTACCAGAAATTAAAAGACCCATTGTCCGCAGAAATCCGCGAACCAGCAAAAAATCCGCGATATATATTTAAATATGCTTACATATAAAAATCACAATTTAAATGACCGCTACGCGCGCATGTTGACTCGGCGACGCCCAGAGCAGAAAGAACGCGCTCCAGCCGCTCCAACCGCGCCATGCGGGGAGTGAGAGAGACGCCAATATCTCACACTCTCTCCCCCCTTAAAGAAATTAAATGGGTGCGAGTGAGACCACTGACCTCCCTCCCTTCTATTAGTTATAGGTTATAGTACGTTCGGCTTATCCATGTATCCGGCTTATCTATGATACGATTTTATTTTAAAAATTCGTATGATTTTTGGTCTCCGGCTTATACATGAGTCCGGCTTATAGACAAGAACCTAGGGTAATTTCAAAAATAGAAGAAGAGGATAACAAAGTAAAAACATCTGAAGTCCCCTCTCACCGGCACCCACCCTACAAAAGAGAACAGAATAAAATTTAAATTAATAAAACATGCAGGTCACTGAAAAAGCCCAGAAGCAATACTGAATACTGAACAATACTTTTAATACTCTAATTTTTATTGCTGTTCACCAATTAGGTCATACTTATCCCGGAAGGAAAGGCTGGAAGTGTAGCAGAGTGGTTAAGACTTTGGACCTCAAATTCTGAGGTCCAGCTGTGCAAGAGGGAACTCAAATTTAGAAATTAACTTGGATTATGGGCTTGCTGTCATCCATGATTTAATCATGCAGATAGTGTCTTTACACTTGCTGATGGTTTGAGCAGATACACCATTGATCTGTGCAGCTGAAGGTTCTAACAGAACAAAGCTATAAAAATAGGACCACCGGACAGAACAAGTCTGGGTCAGAGTTCTTCCATTGGGAAGCAATAAGAATGTTGGCTCTATTGTTGCTATTGACCCATAGGAATGAAAAATCAAACAAGCAATCTCCTTATATATCTTTTTGGTTTCTCCTAGACAGCATTAAGATCAGAATTAAATCAAATTGAGACATTTTCTTTCGTCTCCTGCTTCTCAGATTTTACTTCTGAGAAAATAAATACCCTAGTATTCTCACCTAGTGTCTTCTCTTGAGTTTCAACAGAGATTTCAGCAAAGTTGCACAATGGGCTCAGTTTTTCCAAGCAGCATCTTGACATTTTATTTTATATTTTTTTTTTTTTTGCAATTTCAAAGTATTTGCATTGTGTGGTCAGTAAAATATGGTGAAATGTAGTGACCATGGTAGTAATAAAACACCTGGAAGCATGAGGCATCATTTGAAACAAAATATCTGACTAATCAAACTGATAACTGACCAAAAAGGTGAATATTTATACCTGTTAATATTATTTGTGAGAGATTGTCCATCTAGCAAGAGCTTGCTAGGGCAAGGTCACCACCTAGTTTGCACAGTTACGGGCAAGATGCCACAGAAAGTCTCCAGGACTAAGATAAAGAGCACCATACACACATTCGCAACAGAAGAGGTTCTGCAGAAAACAATGTGGGAATATAGGGGTAGTCAGGAGTTGACACTCCCCATTTAATGCTACGTGAACCTGAAGAACTATACATACTAAAGAGTAGTGAGTGGCAGTCTGATTGAAATCATTCCATGTTTCCCCAGAATATTAGAGGGCAGTTGACCCAGTTCCAAACAGGAATGCCTTGTCCTCTGGCCTGAGAGACACCAATGAAGGAATGTAAGAGCTGGCAACAACTCCTGAGGACTACATGGCCTGGACTAGAACATATTGAATTGTACTGTCTCTCTAATTGAAGAAACAACTGAAGAAGTACTTTGGAGACCTGGCAATATCTAAATTAATATCTTCCTGCTGAGCCAGAGCCTTCTATTTCAGGGTAAAAGGAGATCCTACTTATTTTTATGAATTTATATTATTATAGGTGTCTCTTACCTAAAGATTTTTCAACAGTGATCTTAAGATTTTCAAACCACCTAAAATCCTTTCAAATGGTATTTATTTATCGATTCTTTAGAATATAATTTTATCTTTACCTTGCATCTTCAACTCTGAGTCTTTGCCAGTAACAAACATAACAGCTTATATTTGGCTTACTCAGCAGACATTTTATTTCTTGGACGAGACAGCTCTCCATTAGACATACTAGGAAAGTGTGAGGATACTTTGAAATTAACAGGTCTGCCTGATTTTAGACTGTATAATGGTAGCAAATAACCTTTGAATTTCAGTTTTTAGGTTTACCTTGGACTATACAAATACATTGCTTGACATTAAAATGGGGATATACTGTATAATAGTAGGAATAAGTACTAAGTACTTATTGTACTAAGTACTAAGTATATACACAATGAACAAAAATAATAAAAGAAACACAATACATAACAATATATAGAAATGATATAAAAAATTAGACACTGATCACTTAGTTTGCATAAGGTCTTGTGTATCCATCAGTATGGCCTTGATAAATGTATCGTCTAAAGAAGCTAGAAGAAGAAGAAGCCCGTCATCTTTGCCATTGTTTCAATATCAACCAGGGAATAACTCTCTCTTAAAGTTCATCAATAGTTCTTTAAGCATGTCATAGAGGTGAAAGAAGAGTTCCAGGAAAAGAACTCCAAAGTGTCCAGGCTGGGAGCACTTAAAGCAAAGGACCCTCATAGTCCCATTCACCTGTCTGAATTCTTCCTCTTTCCAATGTCTGTACATCTCTGAATCACAACATACAGGTACAGGGCATCATCATAAACATAAAGAGAACTGATGTACAACTATACAAGAAAGAAATGAGAAACTGCTTGTTAAAACAGATCCTAAGAAACCATTTTAAGACCTTCTAGTTATATAAGACTTTTAAAATCTCATGAAAAGCCATCTACAAATTTAGAAAAACAAAACAAGACATTTCCAGGATGAGGTTTAATTACATATCCTACTCATTATTTGCTACTTAAACTGACAATTCTGCAGGTCAATATTGTGCAGTGGTAAATAGTGCAGCCTTCTAAGTGGACATCACTCTTTCAGATTAGAGTCTGTCCTGCTTACAGAGGCCAGGAGAGTTCTCCTAATCCACAATGTCCTTCTAGTGAGCTTTTTTAGTCAGCTCTCTAAATACCTTTTTTTTAAATCTCATAAAAGGCAAACCAATTGCAAAATGGCTTTGCAGCAATCCAAAATATGTTTAGAGTTGTATTTTTTATTTTTCTATATACCACATGACCTCACATGAGACAGTAGTGCCAACTATTAAAATGAGGTCACTGGGGAGTTTGTTAGAGAACACAAGGTACACCAGCTGGATTCAATCTGAAACATTACCCTTAGTGTTTGTGAATGAGAATGGAGCCGATATTCTTGGAATTATACATTGCTGTATAAAAATATATTAACTCTTTGTTCAATTGTAGATTTCCTTGGTTTTAACGTAAAATTGTTATTTAATCTCAACTAGTCTTTTTCATATAATATAACTAGGGGGCTCTGCCCCCTGCTTGCTTCGCTCACCCACCCCCAGGTTTGGTTTACCAGATATACAATTTAAAGAGATTGTTAGTTTCATGGGAATTGTTACATATGCATTATTTTCACTTTTACTTTAAAACTTTTGTAAAAACAATACTTGTCCTTTATTTCCAGTCCCAGGCGTGGTTACATCACTTTCTCACAAGATGTAAAATGCTGCTCGCGTTGTGAAGGGGGTGCGGCTGAACGCACGCTAAGGAGAAGCTGGCTTTCTGCTGCTGGCAAGCTGTGTGTTTTGCTTGTCTGTTGTCGTTGTTTTAAGAGCTGGGAGCAAGTTAAAGTGTCTCTCGCGGGACTTCAAATTGTCTTCCGAGAAGATCACGTCTTGTCTCCCTTGTCTCCCTTCCAAAGATTTTTTTTTTATAATAGAGAGATAGGTGTGAAACTATCAATTCCACATTTTGGTTTAGAGAAAATCATGCTTCTAGTACAAATCTGTACGGATGCAGTAAGAGTCAGGTGCATTCATAAACTTGGATTTTTAAATGTTCAAGTCACTTTGTCAAAGAGTTTGTTATCACATTTTTGTTCGTTACGTTTTTTGGTAACAGTGTATTAGATTAAAAAATAACACAAAATGTAATTATATTTATTAATAGTGTACAGTATATAAACTATATTCTTTAATATCATTTTACAATATCATGTAGCTGTTATTGCTTTCATAAAGAGCAGATTCCAACTTAAGTGATGGAAAAATTTATGCTGTTTTTAGTTGCTGTATGTTGAGGATCTGTGGGCTATTATGGTTCAAAGCTTTTATTTTTGACTTCTACCAACATCATGTCACTTAAATGATTCGATTTCAAGAAGTGGCAGGAGTGAGCTGCTATTCCAAAGGCTTGTACAAGAAGATGCGTACTCACAGAGACAAACACGGGGCGAGGCAGAGGCAGAATTTCTCAACATATTAATAAACCTATCTCTGAATTCTGATACAGTAAGAGATGGTAACAAATAAAAAAAACAACATACTTACTGCTGTATTGAATAAATAAAAAATACCAGTATTTGCAAATTAATTAAATAAATACAAATCTTAATGTCATTGTTTCCTTTTTTGGTAATGCTCACCCTGCATAATTCTGGCCCCGTCCCGTCTTGTAGAGAGTTGTACTTGCTTCATGAATGCAGATTGTTATGTTGCAACAAGGGTTTATTCCCTGTCTAATGTTTATTTTCTGGTTCATTGTTGTTTCTGTTAATTTATTTTGAATTATTTTATATATTTTATGTAATTTCTGTTATGTTTTTGATTTACCATTATGTATTGTCTAATCAAATGTTCTGATGGTTCCATTTCATGGAGCCCCAGGAGGCACGGCAAACTAGAACCAGGGAGAAAATATCAGTAACAGATTACTAGGTTTTGTACCACCAGTGGGTGAACTCATATAGAAATTGACACTCCCTCATACAGGGGCAGTTTACATACACCTTTTAAAGTACATATACAGTATTTTTCTAATGTGGGTGCAAATCCAGAGAACCTGGAGAAAAAGCCACACAGACAACAGCAGAGTGGGATTCAAACCTCCTGCCCCTTTTTAATGAAAATATTGTTTTGCATAATTTATATGTTCCACTTTTTTCCTTATTTTTGAATGCTAGGTACACAATAACAACACATGTATTAAGATGTTACAGAACACACAGCATAAATGTATGAGTAGTGGTAACTCAGTGTTTTATCATGTTATCAGATGACCTATGACATGCATCTAACACAAAAGCTATCAGATATCTTCTTAGGCTCTTTTCTTAATGAGGGTAAGAAAAAATGTCAAAGCCAGCACTTAAATTGTTACCTGTAACCTGTTACATGTTTCACTGTCCTTATTATACCCTGCATATTCAACCCTTGGGAAATATAGTGGGATGCTTCTCTCTGAATGAGACTGTCTTTTATCTTCACTCCTTTACTGTAAACCAGTATCCTTCATGCCCTTTAAGGTTGCCTTGCTAATAGCAACAATTGGGCAGAGACAGTGAGTTTAAGCTATTACTTAAAAATGATATTTATCTGCATAATAATAGTGGAAAATATAAGTGGGTGGGTTCATGCAGTCTTCATTCAAATGCAGATGGCAGTTTCTTAGTTACAGAGTATATACTGTATCCTAATTAAAAAATTAATTGAAAGAATCCTTGCCAGAGACAGAGCTCCTTGGAAAACAGATAGCAAGTTCTACCAAAATGTATAGTGGCTGCAAGGTGCACAGATTCTCAGTGTTTTAAAATGCTAATTTATTTATTTTATTTTGGGGACACCGGGAATGCACCCAGCCTTGACCTGGCTTGCATAACTTCACACACAGAAACACATAGCCCAGTGGTTAACAAAAATCAATGATAAATAATGTATTAAATAAGTAATGAATGTAGAAAACATATAAACAAAAATATAAACACAGGAACCCACCAGATTAACCCCAATGGTGATAATTAACTAGACACAGCAACAAAAAAAGATCTCTCAATACACAAAGCATAAAATGATAAACAGTAAACACTCACAGCACAGTTAGATATTCACAGATGAGGGTGATGAATGAAATGAAATCACTGGTGAACAGCCTCCTGAATATAATGTATTAAAGTTTTGTCTTACTGTGATGCAGATGTTTAGTGAAGATTTGCATAAGTTTGGAACACCCGCCACAGATGAAGATGCTTTCCAACTCTGATAAAATCACACAAACAACCAGGCGCAGGTCAAGAATACAAATTTGGTACAAACTGTAATGCTCAGGATGAGTGTAATTGTAATTCAGATGGTTAACAGCAGCAGTGAAAGTAATGACAACAAAAATGACAATCACCCTCCTGCCAGCCATCACCATCTTACTTTCTTTGGCCCAGAAAAGCTGCCCAATGGTGTGGGTAAATTGCAGTACATTTTATGAAGTACTTCTATAAATATCTGTGGCATCCCACAAAGTGAACATAAGTGAACATAACGTGTCACAAAGTGTTAAAAAGACAATGAGGAACCAGCTGAACTAAAACTAAATTCTGAACTAAATTCTACTCTTTTAGAAGAGCTCTACTGTAATAGTCAACCCCTGTCCCTGCCCCCTGCCTTATTGCCCAAAGTGAGCACCTTGTTTTGTTTTCTGCTAAAAGAGCAGTCAGAGTCCCAAAGCACAAGAATGTCACTAAGATATTTTCACATTCAATGTTACCTTACCACAGAAATCAATAGATGCACTAAGCTGCAAACAGGCTGGCTATACAAAACATTCTAAAGCCCTTTCCGCGTTCCCAGAATACACTTCACTCCTGTCCAGTTTGATAATTCTTTTAGGCCTTGGGTGTTTACCTGAAATCTATCAGCTGGAAAGTTTAAAGCATTCTCCATACACCTCAAAATGAGTAAAAAATGCTTTATTGTTGTTTTAGCTGTTGGCCAAGGCAATAGAATTCAGGGTAGTATAGTGTGTGCTGCACAAGTGTGCTGCAGAGGACAGCTAATCTGGTTCTTCCCAGTACTACTCTATGGTATGCTTCTCAGTGGTACCATCAGGGGTTTAAAGACTTTCTGGGACAAAGCTGTTGAACGAGCGCTAAACAGGCAGGAGGAAGGAAAGCCAAATGATTAGAGAAAAGAGGGGAAGCAGTATATGGTGGGTAATGGACCTTCTTCCTTCATTGGGGTTGTTAGGTGAATTGTTGTTTTGTAAAGCCTGAAGCCTTAGATTTTATTGTTTTAACAATTTTGTGTGTTTTACCCTTCCCTGCTCTAATTATTCCGTCATTTGTCAATAAATTCTCCTTTCATGATATGTTGGTCTCCTAGGTCATTATTTTGGGTTAGATGACTAATGTGCCCAACAGCTAATGGTTATTTTTAAGTCTAACAACTTTATATTAGCCACTTTATTTTACACTGGCTTTGATCCGTTTTTAGCAGACTGTATACAAAATGAATTTATTTTGCAATAGTTTTACTGTTTTTTTCTTCTACTGTCAGTACAACAAATGTAAATTGTCAGACGTATACAAGTAAAAACTCTGCATAACAACAAATTAAATAATAAAATTAAGTCCATGACCCTGAAAGAAAATGTGTAAAATGCCTACATGCTTTAATGTCTGTGATTTTAATCAAAGTAACACCAACCATTTTTCTGATGATTGAACTCTTCCTTCAAAATGATTTATCCTGTCCAGCAGAAAAGGATTAGAAATTGCTGGCTTGCAGCACTTGGGCACCAGTTTTGAATATGAGGAAGATGCCATCTGTGTGAGGTTGACATGTCACTCCCATGTCATTGTTTCTTTCCTTTCATGCCTCATTGCATTTGCACATCAGTGAATATTCTTTGTGATGACATTTATTGTTATCTCTGTGGAATACAACTAATGATAACCTGCACAAATTAATAATATTGCACACATTCAAACTGTGCACATTCATGTGTGATTGCAATGGCAGGAGGTATCTGCAGAGGGAATGGAGGTCACCTCCAATGTTTGACACTGTTATGTTTGTTCCTGAACTAGACTTCATAAAAAATAGTAGTTCACCAGACATGACATGAATAATAAAAATGCAACTTCAAAATATTTCAGCATGAATCGAAAAAACACTAATGCCATTGGGACATAAGGACAAAATCTCCTTATTTACTAAACTAACATACTTTAAAATTTGCCCTCCATAGGGAATACTGCACCATAACGTTCATTTGTGCTACAGGAAGGGTGTTGGGCTGTAAAAAACACAATCAAACATGAGACTGATAACACTGCCATGTCCGTGTAATAGGACCAAAGGGTATTAAAGAAATAGAAAAATACTGTGGATTATTAAGTTATACAAAAATAGTCTCCCATCAGAACAGGTGGCAGTATGGTTGGCTGGAATGATATATGTGGCCTGCTGCTTCCCTGTAGGGTATAAATTACAAGTAAAACAGTAATTAATCTGGTGGGAGAAAGTGAGGCCAGACTAAGGAGGTGTTACGCATGTGCGTCTGGGTACCCCTTCTGGGCTCAGTAAACAGTACCACTCCAGGATGAGAGGGGGCACTGTTGCTACATGTTTGTTCTCTTTTACCCACAGGTTTGAGAAAATGCCCAGTGAGGGTATCTAACCCCATCCACATGACCAGAGTAGGCGCTGCCCCTTCCAGTTTGGGGTTGTATAAGATTGGAAGGAGGCGTCTCATTTGGGTCCAAGTCTAACCCAGGACAAAGCTACTGCATGACCTTAGAATGAATGCAAGAAGTGGATACCTTTGGGGCTGTTACAGCAGGCATTTTCAGTTGTGCCATCGTGCCTTTGTTTTTTTCTGTGGGTTTCTTAAATGGGGTCGCCTGCTTGGTGTCATATTATTTGTGGATTTCTCCAATTATTTCTGCCAGAAATAGAGGTGAGGAAGATGATAAAATTAAGAATTGTAGTATATTTGGTCTGTTTATGATATATGGTACTCTGTCTGATAGACAGGGGACTAACTATTCTTTAGCAGTTGGCTAATTTCTTTGCCTGTTCTTTTCTTTTCTTTCTCTATATCCCTTTCTTGCATTATAGAATAACACAGTATAACATTTTCAAACCCCACTTCATCCAGTTCAAGGTTGTGCCTACGATGGCAGCACTGAGTGGAAGGCAGGAAACATCCCTTAATAGGAGATCTGTCCATCTCAACGTCTTTTGTTGTATTATTATACTGATACTTAGTATTAAGCTATTATGCAATGTTTAATTTTGTGCTACACCTATACATGGCCATTGCACAGTAGCTAACATTATATATGATTTGGTGCTTAAATAAACAATAAATATGGTAATTCATCTCAAAAAGAACTATCTTCATTAAAATTATCTAATATAAGAAATTGACCATACTATGTAAAGTACTATAACCACTTTGAAGATTTTTCTGGGTCCTTTATTCCTTATTGCCAGTTTTCCAAAATCCTGACCATGAAATATGGGTATAAGAAGCTTGATAGATGAATTATTATTGTAACATTCACCTGCTTTACTAGACCATAATGATTATTTTTTTCTTTTCTGGTTACATTTTGGTTAATCACTTCAGTAACTGCTGTGGTATGCCATCAAACTTAATGAATGTTTATTTGTGATGAATAAACCTTGAGGAATTGTCTTCATTGCTTACAGTATGCATGTGCGAAAGTCCTGCACATGGCTGCTACAGCTCTGTCATGTCCCGTGGACCTTGAAAGCATCATGGGATGCTGGGAAAAAAAGAATTCTAGGAAAACAGCAAGTTTACCAGCAAACATAGCATTTTTGCTGTGAGAAACGCTTTGGTGAATTTCACTGATCAACACTAATGCTTATGTTTGAAGAACAACTTAACAGGGCACTCCTGTTATCTATATGAGTCTCTATATTACTGTGCCCAAAATTCCTCCTACGCTTTTGTGTTTTGCTGTCATAAAATCTACTCTTGATTGACTACTGCAGAGTGCTACTAAAAAAATCCCTTGTAGGAAGTTGTGCACTGGTACCTGCCCCCTTTGTGCATCACAAATCTATAAGCTCTTGTCACTTGTCCATAGGCTGTTGCATCTGCCTTCATGCTATTTTCAAATTTATTTAACTTTGCTTTGTGTTCTGCAAAGTAACTAAATGCAAAATGGTGAATACCATATGCTCTCTTTGGGCATATTTTTTGCAGAATGTTCCATGGAGACTGACTTATCATTATACATGGATGATACTGAGAGATAAATATAAGAGTGAAATAAAATATATAAATTTTGTGTACAGAAAAGCACTTTGTTAGTTAAATAGTACTTCTAATACAGCCAATTAACTGACAGCACTTTAAAGAAGGTCCATTGTGTTACAAAATTTCACATGTTAAGAGGGGCAATACAAGCAGTTTCCTTATATTAATCATTGAAATTAATTTCTGATTAGGTTAGATTAGATTAGATTGGATTGGATTAGATAAACTTCATTAATCCCATGGGAAGAAAAGCCAAGCAAAATGACACCTTTTATTGGCTAACTAAAAAGATTACAATATGCAAGCTTTCGAGGCAACTCAGGCCCCTTCTTCAGGCAAGATGTAATCCTATGGGGAAATTTGGATGCATACAGCAGCAGAAGCATAAACACAAGGATAAGGACTCAAAGGACAAATAATACAGCCGATTATTCAATCAACTGAAAGGTAAATACATAAAAATAAACTTAATGAGTACATTGGGTGGAAGCATTGCATTGTCTGATGGCAGTGGGCAGAAAAGACCCCCAGAGGCACTTCTTAGCACATCATGGTGGAAGGAGCCTGTGGCTAAAAGTGCTCCAAGACAGAACCTTATTTACTGTTTGTTTAATTTAGTTTGTGTTCTTGTACAATACAATGTGTAAATGTTTTACGGTTTGGTAATTTATTATTAAATATGTGTAAAATTCTTTGCCTGACCTCAGTAAAAAGAGCCTTACAAAAATAAACTAAACTGAATTAAACTTTTTATGTAATGCACTTGTTCCTTCCCTGAGGCAAGAAGATCTGAGGCATCCTTAAAGTCATTTTTGATATACTGTAATTTTCTGTGTTCACTGGGTGTCTGACAAAACATGGGGCAAGTTGTGAAAATATGTATCTAAACTCAAGTTTTGTAATACATTTTGCAAAACTGTAACTATTGCCGTGGTGTTATTTCAGAAAGAACAACTGATTCTTCTTCTGTTTATTTTGTTATTCTGTCATGCTGGAAAAGCATATAGATCAGAACATCATAGACACTGATTGGTCAAGAATGGCAAACTTGACATTCACTGCTTGCAAAGACAGGCATGCTACTTCTCTGATTTTAGCATTTTCAAAATCCCATGAGGTGTAGATGAGAGGCAGTGAAAAAACTGCATGCCCCTGCTAAAAAGATATAAAGTAAAATATAACATCTACGCCTCAGTAATAACTGGCAATTATCATTGTAAGCAGGATTAAACTATCTCTAAGATAACAGTAGTGGGTGCAGGAGAGGCTTTAAATAAGCAAATTAAAATATATAGACAAATGTGCCTTAAGTTTTTTTTTATTTTAACCTGTCATCTTGACATTGATATTTGAGATGCAAGGTGTGGTGCTTTAATAAATAATTGGCTGAGTATTGAAAACATTTTTAATTTATATTCCTTGCATATATTGAGCTGAGCTGATAAACTTTCCAACAAATTATTTTGTCACTTCACAAATAGCATTAAGTCAGTCACTTACATCTAATTCAGTTCATTCCATTTTATACAGGGCACATTAAGTTACAAACCCAGTTAACATACAGCAAAGCACAAAAAACAGAGGTCCCTATCTTCCTGTGTTGGAGTAATCTGATTTGGAAAATGAATAAATAAATGAATTATATTGTATTATATTATAGACTGGTTCTATTCCATTTAGAGAGACCACATATACTGTATTGTTCAAAATATAAATACCAAAAACACAGTCATTACACTTGTGACTCATGTCAGCTCAAATTAATTATACATTTAAAATCATGGATCACAGCTCAAGCAATTTACTAATGTTATATAATTGGAATAATGAACTTGTCTTCCCCAAGTGACATGTTGTTTTAGTTTGAAAGGTACAGTGCTGTAATTGTATACCAACACTTACTCTTATATATACATTTCGACTATAATGGAAATTATGGCATGTGGGCTTTATGAAGATTACAATT